>NW_017385269.1:0-2370 GCF_001602025.1 Plasmodium gaboni | reverse complement strand
ATGTATACATATATATATATATATATATATATATATATATATTATATGTTTTTCTGTTAAGAAAATGAAAAAATACACATAAATGAATAAACATATATGTGGAAAGAAATATTTAACAATATATATATTAATATATTAAGAAATTATTTTTTTTCTGATTTATAAAAATATTTGGTATATCCATAAAAATATTCTTATTTAATCATATAACATTCATTGAAATTTAATATATAAAAATATATATATATATATATATATAGAGACTTATTATTATTTTTATTTTTTTTTTTTTCTGTCTATATATATATATATATATTAATTCCTTTTATATGTGTACTTATAAATTACAGCTTATTATTTTTACATGTACATTTGTAGAAAATAAATTTTTATTGTTTTTAAAATTTCCAAAAAAAAAAAAAAATAAATATTAATATTCTAATAAATAAAATAGTAGTCTTATTTTTTATGATGTATATGTATGCCTATTCAATTTTTTATACATAATATTATAATATAAAAAATAAAAAAGAAAAAAGAAATATATATAATATATATATTATATATATTATATATATATATATATATATATATATGTATTTATATATGTGTACATATAATATTATAATAATTTTATTTCTTACAATATTAAATTATTGTAGAATCTATTAAATTAACAATTTCTTTTTAACAATAAGATTTTTTTTTTTAAAGTTTATTAATATATAAAGTCATATGTGTTAGAAGATATAAAATTTGTGGATCTTTATATGCACACACTTTATTTATTTTTTTTTTTTAATAATAATAATAAAAGATATAAAATATATAATTTAATAGGAATATATTTATATGATTATACATGATAAAATATAGTACATAGGAAAAACACACATATATAATATATACATATATATATAATATATATATATATATATATACATATATATAACATTTATGTGTCCATATATTTTTATTTGTACCTTTTTCTTTCTTCCAAAAAATGAGTAAAGAAAATGTAAGTGAAAATGTTAGAAGAGTTCTAGAAAAAAAAGAAAAAAAAAAATTAAAAGAAGAAAAAGAATTATATAAAGCTACAAAAGTTATAAGTAGTCAAAATAATATATTAAGAAAAATTATAGCACAGAAACAATCCTCTTCAACTAGCTTTATTAATAAAATAAAAGATATAAATAAATCACTTCCTCATATTAGAAGCAAAAATGAAAAAAATTATATGAAAGAAAATAAAATTAGATTACAAGAAACTATCAATCAACAAAAAAAAATGATAGAAAAACAAGAAGAACTCAAAAATAAAAAACCTTTCATAATGAAAAAATATAAAAATGTAACCTCCAAGGTAGCTAAAAATTTGTTGGAAGCCCAGCAAAAAGAAGATAAAAAAGAACAAGATGGTAGTAATAAGGAATATCATACAAACATAGAAGAAGTGGAAGATGTAGAAGAAGAAAATCAAGACGGAAATGGACACGACGAAGATGAATATGGAAACGATGGAGATGAATATGGAAACGATGGAGAAGAATATGGAAACGATGGAGATGAATATGGAAACGATGGAGATGAATATAGAAACGATGGAGACGAAAATGGAAACGATGACGATGAATATGAACACGATGGAGATAAAAATGGAAACGATGACGATGAATATGAACACGATGGAGATAAAAATGTAGACGATGACGAATATGTAGAAGAATACAATGAATATGAAGAGTACGAAGAAGATGTTGAATATGAAGAAGAGGAAACACAAAATAACAAAAAACAAAATGAAAAAAGAGAAGACGATCTTATCACTAATGAAACTAAAAGAGAAAGTAGTATTATAGATAAATTTAAAAAAAATAAAACTAATGAACATAAAAATGAAAAATTACATAAAAATTTCGGAAAACTACCAAATTATATATTAAAGAAAAAAAAAGATGTAAGTCAGGATTCATTAGATACACCCGAAGGATATCGTGTCTTAAAAAATGAAGAAAGAAATTATGTTCTTAAAGAATTACATTCACAATTAAAAGATATAAAAGAAGAATACAAAAATAATAAAGATAAACAAAAAAAAATTCAACTAGGAAAAAAGTTGAAAGAAGTAAAAGAATCCATAGAGATGTTTAGTAATCCATATGTTCTGGTGGATGAAAACTTCTGAACAAACATAAAATTAAAATATATATTATATACTATATACTATATATTTATGTTTAATCCATTTTTAAGCACTTTATTGTATGGAAAGGTGCATATATTTGACTATATACAATGAGAATACTTCGTTCTTTTTAATATCCATATGTAAAAAGATACATATAAATATATATATATATATATATATAT
>NW_017385268.1:0-797 GCF_001602025.1 Plasmodium gaboni | reverse complement strand
AATAGTAATAATAATAATAATAATGTAAATATAAAATCTAGTTCATTTAATGATAAAATACCCATTGATAACCATAGAGATAATATAAAAGGCATAAATAATATTAATAATAATAATAATAATAGTAGTAGTAGTAATAGTTGTTGTAATTATAAAGCTACTAATATATACAAATATAATAATAACCACCTTAATGATAGTAATAAAAATACTAATAATATTATTAATATGAATGAAGATTATTATAATAAATTCACAAAATTAGAAACGAAAAATGAGAACCATGGAGATATTAAATTAGAAAGTGATTATCAAAATAATCAAGATATTGAAAATGTATTGAGTGATCATAATGAAATACATCTTCATGAACATAATAATAATAATAATAATAATAATAATAATTGTTATAGTTATATTTATAAAAATAAAAATAATACATTAGGAGAGTCTTTAAAGCATCAAGAAGTTAATACTTCTATTTTTTCTTATACTAATAAAGCAGGTTTCAATAATAATAATGAAGTCATAAATTTCTTAAGTGATCATAATTTAGAGGTAGAAGTTAAGAACGTGGTGTTACCTTTGTCGAGTAACAAAAATGTTTGTGATATTATCAATAATTATAATGATAGTATGAATAATATAAAAAATATGGACATTACTACAAATAATAATAATAACAATAATAACAATAATAATAATAATAATAATAATAATAATAATAATAATAATAATAATAATAATAACAATAGTAGTGTTAGTAATAATAATCATTTTGATGATCATCATAATAG
>NW_017385267.1:0-691 GCF_001602025.1 Plasmodium gaboni | reverse complement strand
CTTTGAATATATGTTATTATTTCTAATCATATCCTTCTCTGAAGATCTTATGCCCGTTCTATTAAAATGATCATCCTTACTATTTGTATCTACATGCATGTTACTATGTATTAGTTTATTTTTACTTTTACTTTTCTTTGTCTTCCTCAACAAGGAATTATCATCATAAATGTTATTATTATTATTATTATTAGTATTATTAGTATTATTTGTTTTTTTGCTTTTTTTTTCGCAATGACCATCCTTCATGCTATTTTGATTTATATATTTCTTATCATTTTTTGTATTTACAATTTGCACCTCCTTATTATCATCTATTAATATATATTCCATATCATTGCTTTTATTAAATAAATCCTTTTTTTGGTCGTCTTTATTTTCATCACTATCTTGGATTTTATTTTTTCTTTTTATATTATTTGTGTCAGAGGATAATATGTCTACATCTATATTTTTTTTAACACTTTTAGATTTCTTTTTATAAGCATTATTTAAATTACAATACTCATCAATATCAAAATAATTTTTATCGAAATAATTTTTATCAAAATAATTTTTATCAAAGTAATTTTTATCAAAATAATTTTTATCGAAATAATTTTTATCAAAGTAATTTTTTATTTCTTTATTTATATTATCACCAATTGATGTCATATCATTTTCTTTTTTATAGTTTCCACTATGTTTTATC
>NW_017385266.1:0-2918 GCF_001602025.1 Plasmodium gaboni | reverse complement strand
AATGGTTAACACATAATATACATATATATATTTCTTTTTTGATATTAAGAAATTAATATACTTCTTTGTTGTTAAATAGTATATATACACATATTAAAAAATAATATTATATTTTTCAATATAAAAGGAAGATATATATAAATAGATATAATAAGAATGTCAATGTTATAATATTATGTATTTATCATTAATTTTAATATTTATGCGTGACATCCTTATATATAACACTTGATTCACATAAATAAATATATATATATATATATTTATATTTATAATATTCTTATAATTTAAGCCATATAATATTGTAATAATATTAAAATATATATATATATATATATATATATATATATATTTTTTTTTTTTTTTTGAAATAAATATATAAAATTTAAAATTATCTTAAAAATAATAATTATGAAAAAAAAAAAAAAAAAAAAAAAAAAAAAAATTTTTTTTTTTATTTTTTTTTTAAAAAAAAAATAAAAATATAATTATTAATAATAATATATATATATATATATATATATATATTTGTGATTTTATAAATTATACACAAAAGGAACATATGAATATAATGGGTATAATTTTATTTTCTTGCGAACCCTTTTTTCATTTTTTCAGTATAAAAATAAAATAATTTCCAAATGTATATATTTTTTAATTGTTATATAATTGTGCTTATAAGGTTATATTTATACGCCTTATATATATATATATATATATTATATTATTAAGGTGATAATAATATATAATTAAAAAAAAAAAAAATGAAACTTATAACCAAATTGAAAAAAATTAATTAGTTATTTAAAAAACATTTTCTGTTTGGAAAATTAATCATTTTTAAAATATACATTTTAATTTAAAAAAATACAAAAGTAAAAAAAAAAAAAAAAAATTAAAAAATAAATACATAAATATATAAATATATATATATATATATATATATATATATATATGTTTGTATGTGTGGTCCATATAAATATTCATCATTGTAAAGATGATGCGTTTAACTTTTCTGCAATTAAGAATTGTAAATTTGCCAAATTGGATAAGTAGGAAATCATTAAATTATCTTGTAAAACACTTTCATTTATTGAATCAAATTTTTCTAGGGTTAAGAAAGTATCGTTTGATAAAACTTTATGTAAATATCTTCCAACACTAATATTTCCTTTCTTTTTGTGATCAATAACATCTTGAACATATGATTTACATTGTTTTAACATGATTAATAATTTTTTTAATGATAATTCATTCATATCTATTTGAGTATTGTTATTATTATGTTCTAAATTATTTGTATGAATATCCTTAATTGAATGTATATTTTCTTTAACTGATAAAACATCAGCTCTTTCAACATTACAAGGTAATAATTCTGTTTGAATCTCATGGAAATGAACAAAATAATCCTTAACTAAAGATATAGGTAATTGAACATATGCTTTAATATTTAAAAAACCACTTTCTAAACTAGCATCAACTAATAAATGTATAGGTTCATTCAAAGGGGTATGTGGATAAAATTTTGATATCGAATTGTATTCTTTGAACCATCCATGCACAGCACAAGAAAGTTCAGATAACTCCGAACCTGAACAAAACCATCCAACAACTTGATCTCTTGGACGTATTTTCTGCTTCAACTCATACATCGTTTCATGATGATCTTTAATTATTTGTAAAAATCCCTACAAACACAAATAAAAATTGCAAAAATAAAAATATATATATATATATTTATTTATTTATTTATATTCATTTATACATTCAATGTATTCAAAACATATATAAAATATATATATATATATATATATATATATATTTTTTTTTTCTTACTCCTTCATTTAATGAATGTTTATCAACAAAACAATCCGATATTTCAACCAAATTTGTATCAATCACTGAACCCATTAATGTTCCTATCACATGTGTTTGGTCTTCATCTCTTCTTAAATATGCATCTAAGATTGTAAAAATAACAGAAGGATGAATAATACATTTTATAGTCGTATGTGGTAAGATGTCAAAATGTTGAGGGGTTTTATCCTTCAATAAACTATTCATTGTTTTAAAATTGTATCGATTAATACTCATTTTTAAAAAAATTTAGATAATAAAAAAATAAAAAAAAAAGGATATTTCGCAAGCTCCAATTAATTTTTACATATATAAATTTTATTCTTTTTGTAATATCTTTATTTCTATATTTTTCTTATATATTAATATGATAAATAATTTATTATATTATTCAAAAAAATAAATATAAATTCTCAATAAATGCATCCGTTTTTTAAATTATATATATATATTATATATATATAATTGTTCTATTTACGTCCCTAAATTAAATTTTAATATTATCCCCATACATAATATATATATATATTTTTTAGGAAATAATAAATCATATAATAAAATTGTAATAATTATATATATATATATATATATAAATAAATAAAATATTTCTCTAATTTAAAAAAAAATAAAATTTAGTATAAATAAATATATAAATATATTATTCACAATTGGAGTATATATATATATATATATATTTATAAAAATATTAGTAAAATAATATATTAAAAATGTATACGTTTACTATTATATAAATTTTTGTATGTATTATAAAATTTTCTATCCCATAAAAATATAATTAAATATATAATATATAATATATTATATATGTATTCAATTTTAATATTAAGCACAATAATAATATTAATATACATAAATATATATATATATATATATACATATATATATAGATAAATTATATATGAATTTTTAAATAATATATTAATATATATATTATATATATATATTATTATTTTTTTATACCTTTTTATTATATACCTTAAAAAGCGCATAACTCTGTGGCCATACATAATTTATATTACCTTTTATAAATTATAAAC
>NW_017385265.1:0-622 GCF_001602025.1 Plasmodium gaboni | reverse complement strand
AAAAAAAAAAAAGAAAAAAAATGAGATGAAAAGAAAAGAAAACACATATATATATATATATATATATATATATATATATATATATATATATGTGTAAATATATTCAGGATTAACAAAAACAAAAGGAAGAAAGAAAGCAACCAGTTTTATTTGACATTTTTCTCTTGTTTATATAGCATATCCAATATATACTTATATTTATTAACTTTATTATCCCTCGTTGCTGTTACGGTAACATAAGAGTTTCTATTACCTGGAATACATCCACTTACTAGAATTTCATTTCTTTCTAAATTTAATCCTAGCAATTTCAAATTAATCATAGTTCTATATTTGTTTCCATGTTTACCTGGCATTTTTTTTCCTTTTAAAACTCGTCCTATATGGGTAGAAGCACCAATGGACCCTGGCTTTCTATGATGACCACTTCCATGAGTCATAGGACCTCTAAAGGGGTGAAGGGAAAAAAAAAATAAATAAAATGATAGTAAATATAACAGAAAAAAGAAAAATACCACAATGGTAGGTTGTAGATTAATATATATATATATATATATATATATATATATATATATATTCATGTGTAATATGAATTAACTTTTTTTTATTTTATTTTATTTTA
>NW_017385264.1:0-1110 GCF_001602025.1 Plasmodium gaboni | reverse complement strand
AAATAAATAAAAACAATTAACTCTTCAACATATATATATATATATATATATATATATATATTTATGTGTGTACCTCTTGAATCCCCATCTTTTTATGACACCACTGAAACCCTTTCCTTTAGATAAACCTCTTACATTTACATATTTATAATTATATAAATAAGAAACATCAATAATTTGTCCTAATACAAAATTCTGTGGAGGGGTTAATGTCAAGCTACATGTATTTTTAAAATTACAACCAACTTTAGCTATCTGACCTATTTCTGGTTTTAAAATCCATCGACTCTCATCTAATGGTTTTCCATATGCTATACCTACTTTACCAAAATCTAAAAATCTATAAATAACGTTCGGCATTATTTCAATTAATGTAGCAGGTATTAATTCTCCTTGTGGTGAAAATATGGATTTCATTTCTATTTTTTTCCCTCTTATTTGAATCTAAAGGGTGAACAAAAAAAAAAAAAAAAAAATATTATATGTAAATATAAATATTAATCCATCAACACATATATATATATATATTTATATATTTATATCCCACGATGATGTATTATATATTTTCTTTTTTCTTCTTTCTTTTTAACCCTATCCAATTCGTCCTTATATGGGATATCTTTCAAGTGGTCTTGAGGTTCACAAGGATCCCGTGCATTAATAAATTTTTTTATCATATTTATTTCAAACGTTCTCCTATTATTTATCTAAAAATTTTTTAAATACACAACATGGATGAATATATATACATATATATACATGTTTGAATATATATTATTCATATGTATAATAATATTTAAAACCTACATTTTTTATTTTCCCCAGCCAACTCGCATAACTCAAATTACTACCTACATAGTTACCAACTAATGCTATAAAATAACAACATATTTCATTATATATATATATATTTGTATATGTTAAATTTTTATTTTTACCTTTATTGGATAATTGTAATGTACTTAAAAGTTTGTAATTACGTATACATTGAAAAAGTGTCAAGTAAATTAAAAGTGAATAAAGAAAGAATAAAGGCATTATTTGGTGTCATTCTATATGTTTTTTTTTTTTTTCTTCTTCTTCTTCTTTTGTTCAGAGTATCATAAATAA
>NW_017385263.1:0-309 GCF_001602025.1 Plasmodium gaboni | reverse complement strand
CAACTTAAAAATGATATCGCAAAACCAGATAAACCAATAACAAAAGAAGAGGTATGTCAAATAAATTTTATGTTGCCACATATAGCAAACTAAAATCAAAGGAACGAATCGCATAAAAATTATATATATATATATATATATATATATATATATTTATATTGTGTTATTTTTTTTTTATTTGCATGTACAGGTAGCTAAACATAATAAAAAAGATGATGCTTGGGTAATTTATAAAAATAAAGTATATGAAATTACCCATTATCTTAAACATCACCCGGGAGGTATAAAATTAATATGAAAAATCTTAGC
>NW_017385262.1:0-2065 GCF_001602025.1 Plasmodium gaboni | reverse complement strand
AAAAGGTAATTTATAAGAATATGTATCAATATATTACATATAAATATATATTCATATAATGTGAGTATTTTATAATTCGTCACTATCTACATCTTCGTCTCCACTTGGTTGTGGTGAAGGTCCTCCTGGTTGACCGTATAACTTAACAATAATTGGTTGACATACAGCTTCAAGATCTTTTAATTTTTGTTTTAATGCTTCTGAATCAGCATTAGAGTTATTATTTAACCAATCTTCAGCATCTTTAACAGCTGATAAGATAGTATTTTTATCTTCTTTTTCAATTTTATCAGCTAATTTATCTTTATCTTCAACAGTTGCTTTCATACTTTGTATATAATTATCAAGGTTATTTTTGGCTTCAACTTTTTCTCTTAAGTTTTTATCTTCATCTGCAAATTTTTCAGCATCATTAATCATTTTTTCGATTTGTTCTTTGGATAATCTACCTTTGTCATTGGTAATAGTAATACCTCTGCTTTTACCAGTACCTTTATCTTCAGCTTCAACATGTAAGATACCATTTTTGTCTACAGTAAATGTAACTTCAATTTTTGGAACACCTCTTTGTGCTGGTGGAATACCAGATAATTCGAATTTTCCTAACAAATGATTATCTTTAGTTAATGCTCTTTCTCCTTCAAAAACTTGTATTAAGACTGCTGGTTGATTATCTTGATAAGTTGAAAACGTTTGTGATTTTTTAGTTGGTATGACAGTATTTCTTTTAATAAGTTGTGTCATAATACCTCCTACTGTTTCAATACCTAATGTTAATGGAGTAACATCTAATAAAACAACATCTTGTAATTCTTCACCTAATATAATACCTGCTTGGATAGCAGCACCATATGCAACAGCTTCATCAGGGTTTATACCTCTATTTGGTTCTTTACCATTAAAGAATTCTTTAATAATTTGTTGAATTTTTGGAATACGTGTTGAACCTCCTACTAAAACAATTTCATCAATTTTACTTTTTTCATATTTAGCATCATCTAAAACTTTCTTTACAGGTTCTAATGTTTCTCTAAATAAGTCATCATTCAATTCTTCAAATTTAGCTCTTGTTAATGTTTCAGAAAAATTATGTCCTTCAACTATATCTTCAATTTCAATTTGTGTTGAGTGAACAACAGATAAGTTTCTTTTTGCGATTTCAACTTCTTTTCTTAATTTTTGAATAGCTCTTTTGTCAGTTCTTAAATCGATATTGTTCTTTTTCTTGAACATTTTAATAAAATAATCCATAACTCTTTGATCAAAATCTTCACCTCCTAAATGTGTATTACCAGCAGTAGCATATACTTCAAAAACACCATTATCAATAACAAGAATAGATACATCAAAAGTACCACCACCTAAATCGTATACTAAAATACTCGTTTCTTCTTTCTTATCTAAACCATATGCTAAAGCAGCAGCAGTTGGTTCATTGATAATACGAACAATATTCAATCCAGCAATAGTACCAGCATCTTTTGTTGCTTGTCTTTGAGCATCATTGAAATAAGCAGGGACAGTAACCACAGCATTCTTTACTGGTTTACCTAAAAATGATTGAGCTATTTCTTTCATTTTTTCTAAAACCATAGCACTAATTTGTTCAGGAGCAAAAGTAGTATCTTTATCTTTTATTTGTACTTTAATATTTGGCTTTCCTTGGTTATTTACTATTTCATATGGTAATAAAGAACGATCTTTCACAACTTCTTGGTCATCAAATTTTCTTCCTATTAATCTCTTTACATCAAATACTGTTTGAGTAGGATGTAATGTAGCTTCTAATTTAGCTGCTTCACCAACCTTCCTTTCTCCATCAACAAAAGAAACATATGAAGGTGTAATACGATTACCTAATTCATTGTTTAATATTTCAACTCTTCCATTCTTAAAAACACCAACACAACTGTAAGTAGTACCCAAGTCAATACCAATAACGGGTCCCTCAACTAAAAAATTTAAATAAAAGTTATAAATTTTAATACATACAAATGTTACATATATAAATATATATGTATATATATTAATATATATTAATATATATATTTTTTTAATGCATACA
>NW_017385261.1:0-1649 GCF_001602025.1 Plasmodium gaboni | reverse complement strand
TTTTTTTTTTTTATTTTTTTTTTTTTTTTTTTTTTTTTTCACTCATTTAAAAACAAAAAAAATGCGTTGTATTTTAAAATAGAATGTTTTATTTCCTCATAATTTTCATATTATTAAACTGTTTAAATAAATGCTTTAAAATAATGAAGATAGTTATCCCTCAAACTAGTGGTTTGAATGTTGTTGATAAAAAATTCGAACCCAAATATTTTGTTAAGAATAAATTGAGATTTGTTTCTCCTTATGTTTATACATATAAATTATTTTCAAAGAAAAGATGGGTAGGTAAAAAAATTGCTGATGTTATGACATCTGAATTTTGTGCTTATGATATGAATTATTTTATAGAATCTATAAAAAAAGGATATGTAAAAGTTAATCAACAAATGGTTTCGAGTGATTATATTATTCAAAATAATGATTTTATAGAACATAAATTATTATTATTTGAAAAACCAGTTCTTTGTAATAAAATTATTATATTATATGAAGATGATAATTTTATATGTGTTTATAAACACTCCAGTTTACCTACCCATCCAGTCGGGTCTTATCAATATAATTCGCTCCTAAGGATCTTACAGAATTATATAAGTACATGTCAACAAGATAAACATGAGGAAGATCATCAGGATATCCAACAAAATGAGAACAAAGAAAATGTAAATGAAAATATAAATGAATATAAAAATAAAAACAATAAACATCCTAATGTTGAAATACAAAGCGAACATGTCATAAAAATTAATTTTAATTTTAAACAACAAAATTTTGGTTTCATGCCAGATGACATAAAGGAAAAATTATCACATGATGATAATAAAATAAAAATAAATCATTCAAAAAATTATAATCATAATGATAATCATAGTGATAACCAATTTATTCATATAGATGATAAGTCACAAACTTATTACAACCATAATGATACACAAAATATAAATGATCAACTTAGAAAGCATGATATTCTAAATATATCACAAGAAAGGAAAAAAAGAAGAAAAATAAAACAAGAAAATATTATAAATAAGGAACATATTAATAATATATCAATGATATCAAAAGAAAATGAAAATGAGCTTGATACCTTAAATATATTAATAAAGTGTAGACAAAAAGGTATAAATAAAAATAATGACAATAAAAAATGTGGTGATAATAAAAAATGTGGCGATGATATAGTATATGATGATGATAAAAAATGTGATGATAATATAGTACATGATGATGATAAAAAATGCGATGATAATATAGTACATGATGATGATAAAAAATGTAGTGATAATATAGTATATGATGATGATAAAAAATGTAGTGATAATATATTATATAATGATGACCTTATAAATAAATGTAAGGAAATATCTATAGAAGATACTAACAATATAGAAAATTCAGAATGTTTAGAAAAAAATAATTGCTATAATAAGAATTTGAAGAAAGATTTAAAAACACAAGACAAATCATATATCTATACTCTTCATCGATTAGATAAATTAACATCTGGCATTGTGCTTTTTGGAAAGAATAAAAAGTTCTCTACATTTTTTTCACAAAATATTTCTGATAATAAAATAAAAAAAACATATATAACAAGAGTAGAAGGAGATTTTAGATTATTAATTGATAAATTGTTACATCGTAATAAT
>NW_017385260.1:0-5104 GCF_001602025.1 Plasmodium gaboni | reverse complement strand
AAAAATTTAAATTTTATTTTTTTTATTAATGATCCTTGGTTTACCAAATAAAATAATATCACTGGATATATGTTTGTTTAAATTATAATTGAAGTTAATAATGCATATAAATTATTATTTTGTGTATATTAAAATGTTA
Organism: Plasmodium gaboni; assembly: GCF_001602025.1. Lineage (NCBI taxonomy): Eukaryota > Apicomplexa > Aconoidasida > Haemosporida > Plasmodiidae > Plasmodium > Plasmodium gaboni. The sequence goes on along the minus strand of NW_017385260.1, from coordinate 4,965 downwards.
TATATATAATTCCTTTTTTTTTTTTTTTTTTTTTTTTTTTAATGTAATATGTATTTAAGTATATATCGTATGGTATATTCTTTCACATCCTATTATTATTATTGTATATATATATATATATATATATTGTTTTCCATGTAATTTATGTAACTTTTTTTTTTTTTTTGTAAATATATTATATAATTAATATAATAATAAATAAAATAATATAATATAATATTGAGATTTTTATTATTTATAAGATATAAATTGATGTTATTTAAAATAATATTGAATTTACTCATTTTATATAAAAACCAATCATTGAAAAGAGTATTTGTAAAACTAAATTCGTGCATATATAATATACATATGCAAATATACAAATAAATCATGGTATGCAGTAAAATATAATGTTTGATTTTATTCTTTTATTTTATATTCAATATAAAAGAAATAAAAATAAAAAAAAAAAAAAAAAAAACACGCTTTGCGGAATATTATATATTTTTAATTATCTTTTAGAAGTTTTTGTATTATATATTATAGAGGAGAGTTTATTATTATTTTACATATTATTGAATATTTATTTAATTATAAAAATTATATATGTGAAATTAATATAATTCAGATGTTATTTCATAATTATAACATATATATAAATATATTATAAATGTAAGGAAAAAGGGAAAATAGTAATAATATAATTTGTTTTGTAATAAAATGATACAATGTTTTAAGGACTTCTATATTATAGAACAGAATGGTGTGTATTTAATTATATAGCAAAAAGTTTAAATATTATAAATTATTATTATTATTATTCTATAATTAATTAAAAAGGTATTTAGAAAAAATAATTGTATATTTATATTCCTAAATTAATGAAATAATGTATATTCATATGAATTAATAAAAAGTATCACATATTTATATAACTTTCTAATATATTATTCGTGTTATTATTATATATTATAATATATAATTTTATATAATAAAATATAGGATTTAGATACATATATATTTAAATAAAAATAATTACAATATATAATGAATTAGAAGATGTTGAATATAATATATATGCTTTTTTATTTATGAATTATATTATAAATTACCATTAATTATTTTATTATAAATAATTTATTAGTAATATAATGTAGTATTTATTAAAAAAAGTAAATAATATTTAATTTTAATTACTATATTCTTTTTCTTTTAATATAGTAGAATATGGAACTATGTCAATGTTTTATGTAAACTAAAAATGATATATGAAATCTTATTTTATTTTTATTATTTCTATAATGTTAATTTGATTAAATGTTTCATTTGAATTTCAATATATTTGTTTGATACTCATTATTTTATATGATTACACATATAAATTACATAGTATATTTAAAACAATAAGAACTGGAATTAAAATTAGCAAAAAAATTAAAGTATAATTGTGCGTATGAAATATAAATATACATGAAATTTTTTAAAGCATATATATATATATATATATATATATATATATTCTTGTATGTTATCATAAACACATTATTGAATTAATATGCTTCTTTTTTATGGTAGGAAATATATATATATATATTTATATATATATGTGGATCTTATATTATATGCATGGTGATGTATAAATATATATAAGTTTCTTACATGATATGAATGTCGATATATATATATTTATTTGTATTTATTTAAATTCATTTTAGATTATTAGAGTAATACAAATTAATAATGATTATAATTTTTTTAAACTTTTTAGTAATTCAAGATATTTATGTGAGAATAGTTCTGTTAATGAAATATTGAATAATTCAGACTTTTATAACATCTCGATAAAAGATAATAGTAAAAGCTATAATTATTCGGTGAACATTAATGGTGAAAATAAATTAAATAAAGAAATAAATAATACTAAAAAAAATATGAAAATAATTTATCTTATAATAATAATTTCGAGAAATTTAATTATGATTTGAATGTAAGTCAATTATCCAAAAGAGATGAAATATTTTATAATCAACATTATTTTAAAGAAATTATTAATGAAAATGTATATTTTTTGTTAGAGAATTCATATGAATTGACGCCAAATAATAATTCTATTTATAATTGAAAATTATGGGTAAGTTGTTTAAATAAATATTTGGATCATTCGAAATTATTTGATATAAATGGTGAAAATTATAATATATGGAAATTAACACATTTTTCATTATGTTTTTATTGTGATAAAAAAGAGAAAATTCAGAATGTGTTTGAAACTACAATATCATATAATAATATAAATAAAAAAAGTGAATTAAAATTATTTATAAAAAAGATACGGATAGATATATGGTTGAAACAATTTGAAATGATGCAAATATATAATGGTGAATTTATAGAAAATGGTGAAAATTTTTTTATGAAAGCAATTGTATCATCTTTTCTAAATGAATATTATCCTTATATATGTCCCAAATGTTATAGATTATTATATGATCCACTTCATTATTTTAATATTAAAAGTGTTTAGTGTATTGAAAATATTAATGATATTAATATATTTAATAATTTACTAAGAGAACATTTAAAGATGAATATGACTGGATATGTTTTTATGATATCCGAATTTTTTGGTGAAGATTTAGAAAAATATATATATAATATACACAATAACAAAACATATAAATTTAAAAAAAAATGACAAAAAGAAAATTATGCTTAAAAGTCTAAAATTAATTAATAGTTTACATGAAGTACGAATTCGTCATTTGGATTTCTTATTAGATAATATATTAATATAAAAAAAATGGAAATATGCGTTTGTGTGACTTTTTTAAAAGTACACCAAAGTATAGCTATTATTTAAGGAATACTAAGGAAATGAAAAATTTATGTTTTTTCGAATTTTGTGTACCTAGTGTTGGAAAGACTAGATATATTCCCCCTGAATGTTGGGATTTGGTAAAGATATATATATATAGGAGAATGTGGACTATCCTTTTGAATACTTAAAATTAATTTATGATGATGAAAGAAAGAAAACGATATTATTTTGATGTTAGTTGTGTAGATAAATATATGCTTGTTATTCTTTTTATAGCAATTTTGCATAATGGTAATTTGTGGTACAAATCAGATACATTACAGGATAAGGATTATTTAAAATACTGAAAGTCTAATATGAACTTTAATAAATTATGGACTACCTTTTTTTGGCCTCAAGAATTGAAAATAATACTAAGGGTAAAATAATATATATATATATTTATATGTATACACATTTTTTTTTTTTTTTTCTTCAGTAACTATTAGATCTAGAATGTCGAAAGAATCTTAATTTAAAAGATTTTATTTCTAATCTATGGTTCTCAAGAAATAGTATTATTATTTCAATATTATATATATATTTTCTTTTTTTTTATTGTTATTTAATATATTGAATTAATAAAATATAAATACTAAATCTTACAATTTTTTATATTTCCTTTTTTCAATTATCCTACTTTTTCCTTATTTCCTTATTTTATTATTTATTTATTTATTTTTTTTTTTTTGGTTTATTTATTTTTATATTATATAGAGAAATTGGTAAGAACTATTTTCTAATTTATTTTTATTAAGTAAAAAAAAAATGAATTAAATAATGTTATATATATATTGTTTTTTTTAATTATGTATTAATGAATGGTTTTATAAAATAAAATAATTATAAATGATTATGAAAAATGTTTACTATTTAATAAATAAAATAATACAACTATATTATATTAAATAATAGTATAATTTATTTTATTAATGGAGTTAATAATAATATATTAAACGTTTATAGAGAAATAGGAAATTAATACATTTCATTTATAAATTTTTTTTTTTTTTTTTTTTATATGTTATTTATATAAATTGGAATATGAATAGAACTTATTATTATTTATATTACAATATATTATTAATATATAAAAAAGGTATAATAATGAATATTTCATAATTTTAATTTTTAATAGTTCATGACGCATTTTTATATTTAAGAACTAATAAAATTATATATAAATATATAAATATATAAATATATATATATATATATATATATATATATATATATTTTTTTTTTTTTTTGACTTGGTTAAAATAAATATATGTACTATTAATAATATTTTTCCTAGCGAATGTAACATCCACATAATATATATTTTAAAATTAAATGTGATATAATTTTATTTTTATAAATTGAAAATTTATACTTTTGTAATTAAATTATAAAATTATTTGATCGAAAAAAAAAAAAAAATTAACGAAAAGAAAAGAAAATATTATTTTAATTTTTTTTCTTTTTTATAAGAGTAACTATTTTCATTTATAATATATATATATATATATATATATATTTTTCACAAGATATTTTAGATTTATTTACACACCTGATGTATTATGATATATAATTTTTGTTAGGTTAATTATTAATTTCCCACTTATACATTTATTAGATGCCTATTTATTGGAATGAAATATATATATTATATTTACTGCAAAATATATTAATAATAATATACTTTTATATATTTTAATATATAAAAATTAGATTAGACTTAATATAATTTTTTTTATAATTTTACCTTTTGTAGCATATATATAGTTAAGAAAAGTCTAATATAAAAAAAAATATAAAATAAAAAAGAATACACACATACATACATATATATAAGTATATATCATTTTATGTTATGTACATACAGGGTAATATATAAGAAATGAAGATAATATAATAAATATGATAAAATATTAGTCTTAGTTTGAATATGTCATTTTGTGAGAATCATGAAAATATTGTTCTCCATATTTCTAGTTAGTAAAAGATAAAAGAAAAATTAAATTAAATTAAATTAAAATAAAATAAAATATATAATAAAGAATAAATAATGGTATGCTACATGTGATTGTCTTTTTCTTTTAATTAATTTGTTTTTTTTTTTTTTTTTTTTTTTTGTTTTTATA
>NW_017385259.1:0-3780 GCF_001602025.1 Plasmodium gaboni | reverse complement strand
AAAAAAAAAAAAAAAAAAGCCAATATATATAATTATAAGAACAGTATAAAAAAAAAAAAAAAATATTTCTATGAAATATATTTTTTTATCATATATGTCATATATTTTTTTTCATTATTTTTTGAAAAAAATAAATATTTATTACTGAGATATAAATTTCATTTTAAAATTCTTCTATATATATAATTTTTTTTTTTTAATACATTTTTTATCTTAAGTAAACATAATATATATAAATGGAAAATATGTTTTATATATATATATATATATATATATATATATATATATATATATGTATATATATTATACACATGGCTTGTTATTTGATCATTAAAAATTTTACATATATATTATATATTATACAATATATATATATTTTATACATGTGATTTATTTTTGTTAATTAAAAAATTTATATATATATATATTATACACATGATGGTTTATTCTTTGATCAATAAAAAAATCACATATATATATATATATATATATATAATATCTATTATATATTATATATTATATATTATATTTTTATTTTTTCATTAATAAGAATAAAAAATATATTTTTTCTTTTTTTTATATATTTACTAAATATATATAAAAAACATGTCAAAAAAATAAATTTAATTATATGTACTTTATTATATATTAAACAAAATGATGTTTATTTTTATATATTTCCTATATAATTATAATATAAATATATAAAAATTAATTCATTAATATTTTTCATCAAAAAAAAAAAAAAAAAAAAAAAAAATACAATAACAAATATTAACTAATAATAATAAATAACAATTTTTTTAATTATAAAATAATTACAAAAACAAATATTGGAAAAATAAAATAAAATAAGAATACAAAGGATTGATATAAAATTAAAAAAAATTATAAGAATAAAAGAATATTTAAAAAAACAACATTCAAAAAATAATTTTACCTTTATTTATATTTTAATTTATTTTTTTGATATTTTCCAGTAAATTTTATTATTTATCCATTTTTATTCATAATTTAAACAAAATAATTTCCCAAAATATATATTACTCATTACATGAAAACCATGGGTGATTAATTAAGTCCTTAAACTGTAAATTTTTCCGAGTTTCTAATACTAACAATTGCTATAAAAAATAAAAATATGTATATATATATATATACATTAATATATACATAATATTATGTCACATTACTACGTCATATATTTTTATTTTTTATTTTTTTTTCCATTTAGTGTATTAAAATCTTATTTTATATACTATATATTTTTTATTACCGATATAATATATTTTAATTCTTGTGGCCAATTTTGCGTTGTTGGGAAAATATCCAAGTTCATGTTGTTCTTCTGAAATAATATAAAATCCTTATCTTCTAAGGAATCTGCATTATTCCATAAATATTTGTAATCCCATATCCAAATTAACATAATACCAAGCATATATTTATCAACACATTCAACATCAAAATAATATTTTTTCCTTTCTTCTTGATCTTCTATATTCCTTAAATATATTAAAGCGTCATAAATGTTCATTTCTCTTAATTTTCTCCTCAGATCTATGCATTCTGGTGGTTCATATTTAGGTTTTCCAACTGTAGGGCAGCAAGATTGAAATAAACATAACCCATTTGGATTCTTTCGATGTCTCAAATTATACGTATATAAAGGTGTGCTTTTAGAAAAATCACATAAACGCATATTATGATTTTCTCCAATTAATGTATTTTCAGGAGATATATCTAGATGAGACAACCCACTATCGTGCAACCTACTTACTAATTTTATCCATTCATGCATTATTTTTTTTTTTTCATTTTCACTAATATCACGGTATATATCCCCTTTTTTACGTAAGTATTTGTCGGTGTCTTTACCATAATATTCTGAAACCATTACTACGTGTCCTTTCATATCCTTTATTAACATCTTATTCAATATATAATTAAATACATTAATATCATTACACATATACGATGAAGAAATATTTTTAAACATACTCCTATCTTCTGGTGCAAATAATACTTTGTACAATTTTGGAGATATACCTGGATAGTATTTTGTTAAAAAAGCGCATACCATAACTTCCATTACAAAATTTTCTCCACCCATCAAATATTCTCCATATAACATATTCATTAAATCATACTGTTCCATCCATAAATTTATAGGTATCTTCTTAATAAATAAAGTTATATCATTCTTCTTATCAATTCCATTCGAAGGAATAACTGCTTTAAACATTTCATGACCTCTACCTCTATATATATCATAACCTACAGTTTTAATATTAGTAAATTTCCAATCGTAATAATTTACTCCATAAATTTCAAAATTATATGCATGACCAAGGAATTCATTTACAGTTTTATTTCCTAATTCCCAATTATATATAATTTTATTTTCAGAATTCAATCGTTTCTCTAATTCACTTACACAAGGTACTACGTCATCCACATTAACATTTAAATTCTCATTATTTTTATTGGGTGTTATATCTATAATTTTCATATAAGTATATGAATCATTCTTTATATTATATTCAGGAAATAACAATTCTTTTTTATTCATACCACTATAATATATTCTACTCACTATATTATTATTGTTATCTTGAGTTCTTAAATTGTTTTGAGTTCTTTTGTTTTTAGAATTCTTTTTTGTTTTACCTTTTGATTCCTTTTTAATTTTACCTTTTTCTTCTTCTGTTTCATTCTTATCTATTTTCTCATCTTCAATTTTCCCCTTATGTCTTTTTATATTTTTCTTTCTAAATATACGACTAAAAAGGGAATGTTTCGATCTGTCATTATCTATGTTATTTTCAGCTAATTTTCTTTGGCATATAATATTTACGTATCCTTTTGAAATACATTTATTTTCTATTTCTGTCAAAAACTATGAGAAAAAATTACGAATATATTAAATTTTTACTATATATATATATATATATATATATATATATATATATATATATGTATACATGTATGTATATTATATTGTTTTATTTGTTTTCTTTATTTTTATTGTTGTATGCTTACTAAAAAAAAAAAATATAATGAGATAAACAAAAGATACATAACAAAACCTTTTAAATTCAAAAAAAGACCAATATATTTTTTATTTGCTTTATTCTTTATATATTTAAGGGAACATCTTATTTCCATTTTAAACATTTTCTATTTCTATTCATTAATAATCCTTTCTATATAAGTGAAATGCTCTTTGGGAAATTATTAGAGCTCAAAAAAAAAAACACACAAATATATATATATATATATATATAAAATAAAATAAATCATGATTTCCTTTTTTTATTTAATTACAATAATTAATGTATTTTAATTTGTATGAAACAAAAATAAAAAAAAACAAATACAACAACAAAAAAAAAAAAAAAAAATTCAGTAAAATAATTTTAAAATAATACTTATGTAATTATACAAAGACAAATTTTTTAAAAAAGCCTTATAAATTACATATTATATATAATATATTAATAAGTTACAGTAATAATCTTATTCTTTTTATAATACTCAATAAATTATATGCATATGAATTAATTTCTTTTTTTCTCTCTCTTTTTTTTTTTTTTTTTTTTTATTATAACAAAAACGAAAAAATAATATATCTATATATATTTATATCTATATTTATCTATTTATTATTTATATATTTAAAATAAATTCTAAATTAAATATAGACATTATCAATATATTAAAATATAATAATATTTGAAATATTAAAAAAAAAAAGAAAAAGAAAAGACAAATTAAACA
>NW_017385258.1:0-3590 GCF_001602025.1 Plasmodium gaboni | reverse complement strand
TAAAGAAAACTTTTAAAGAAAAAAAAAAAAAAAAAGAAAAAAAAGAGGTTTTTTATAATGAAAATAAACTGTATTATATAATATATTTTTTAATATAGTTTATTTGTAATATATTTATATTTCTTTTATAATGAAAAGATGTAAAAAATCTCCATCTCTTTTTTGTTTATATATATATATATATATATATATATATATATTTTAATATGGGGTAAAATATATGAATATACATATTAAATATTTTTAATAAAAATTAAAAAAATATTTGTTATTACAATATTATGTTTTCTTTAAGAATATACCAAAAAATATGAACATTTAACATAATAAAATATAACAAAAATAAAATGAAACGGAATGAAAAATTAACAGAACATAAAAGTTGATATAAAAATAAAATAAACTTTATGAAAAATAATATATTATTTACAATATAGAAATATTATATTTAATATTTATGTTTAATAAATTTACATAACAAAAATGTCTTATTAAATAAATAAATATATAAATATATATATATATATATATATGTATTTTTATTTTTATTTATTTATTAACTATAACATTGATTCATTATAAATGAATATATATTTTTATGTATTTTATTAAATTTGAACATTAATTTCATTTCCGTCATCATCAACCGTTCTTACTTTTGTCTTTGCTTTTGCTTTTCCTCCTTTTTTTTCTGCTTTTAGTTCTGTTGTTGATTCTATGTCGAGGTTAATTATTTGTGCTACTTTTTGGTCTATCATTTGTCTTACTTCTTGATCTAATGAATGTCTTACTTTTTGATCTGTTGTTTTTCCTACATTATAGTTTGTTGTTTTAACTAGATTAACATCTCCCGTTTTGTCTGCATTTGAATCTGACGTTTTGGCTGCATTCAGATCTACTGTTTTTTCTGCATTTGAATCTGACGTTTTGGCTGCATTCAGATCTACTGTTTTTTCTGCATTTGGATCTGATGTTTTGGCTGCATTAAGATCTACTGTTTTTTCTACACTCAAACCTTCCGTTTTTTCCACATTAACACTTAATGTTGTTTCTCCTTTTTGTTCTTGGTTTTCATCAATATTTTTATATTCGCTTTTATCTACTTCCACGATTGATTCCAAATCACTTTTATAATTAAATAGTGGGAAATATTTCAATATTTTTTTTTTTCTTAATTTGTTCATACTATCTATATTATCCCCAAATTGTTGTTCTAAACTTTTTCTTTGAGAAGTATATGTTTTCCTTTCATTAATCCAAACGTTCCATTGTTTATCTCTTATCCATTTTTCTATAAAATTTTGGGACCATTCATTAAAATTAGCTAATCTATTTTTCTTCCATTTGATCCATTTTTTCCACTTATTATATATATTCATATTTTCTTTCAATTCGACCCAATGTTTCCATTCGAGTTTTTCTCTTGTAACCCTTTCTTTCCATTTAAGCCATTCTTTTCTATCTTTATGATTTAATATTCTAATTTGATCCGTATCTTCTATGAGTGACCATTTTTCATCTTCTTCTCTTCTCCATTCATTCATTAACCATTCAAGAATTTTCATATTTTTCCATTGTATCCATTGTTTGACAAGCCATGATTTTAAATATCCTTCACTTTCTTCTAACCATCTTTTAAAATCTTGTAACATGAATTCTTTTCCTTCTGTTTTCATCCATTTTTCCCATTGTTTTTCATTCCATGTATGAGAATCTTTAAATAAATTTGAACCATATTCTTCATCTATATCTTTACTATAATTTGTCCATTTACTATCCATATGTTTTAACCATATATCATATTCCTTATTTTTACCTTCAAGCCATTTATTTTTTTCTCCTTCCAACCATAATTTTAAAAGTTGCCATTCTTCTTCTGTTTGATCCATCCATTTAATCCACTCATTTTTTTTCCAATCATCTAATTCTGCTACACTTTCTTCATCAGAAGATAATAGGTTACTTTCATTATCACATTCATCAGTCTCTTCAAATCCGTTATTTTTTCTTTTAATATTTTTTTCTTTTACATCATTACCTTTCTCATCAGAATTATTTGTAATATGTTTTTTTTTTCTTTTGGCTTTTTTATTATCAATATTAACATCTTCTTCTGCATCGCTCGAATCTGTTGATTCAGCATCAGCCAATTCTTTGGATTGGATCAATGCAGTTATTTTGTCTTTATTGTTTTTTTTTAAAATAAAGTTTTCAAAAAATTCTATGATCTTTTTCTTCTTATCTGTAAGAGCCTAAAAAGGAAGATAAAAAAAAATATATATATATATATATATATATGTATGTAATTATATATATGTATTTATATTAAACGTACCGGATGACACGATTTTATAAATATGAGAACAACTAAAAATATGGCAATTCCAATAAGAAATTTGATAAGTGATTTTCCGTGGCTCAAAAACTTATTCTCATTTTTTAAAAATGATAGTTGAGAAAAAAGATTTGTAGCCAGATCTTTGTTTATATTTTTAAACTGCTCTAAATTCATTTTATACTATTTTATAAAAACAAATTTCATTTCAAAAAAAAAAAAAAAAAAAAATTAAAAAAAATATATAATGTCTATGTAGTAAATTACAATATTTAATATAAATAAATTGTTACTGTTGCTTATTTTTTTTGGTAAAATATATAAAAGAATAATATATTAATTATATAACATATATATATATATATATGTATAAACTGTGTATAATTAAAAATATATATATTATATAAAACAAATTATTTTAGATCATTTATAATATTGTTTAAGAACAAAAAGAACCATAGGTTCTGTTATAAGACAAAAACAAATCATAAAAGGTATAACAAAACAAATTAAATCAAAATAGAATAAATACAAATTAATTATAATACATATATACTTTTATTATTATTATTATTATTATATATTTTTTTCTTTCAGAGAATATGTATTCTCTAATTTTTTAAAAATAAATAACCAAAAAATAAAAAAAAGAAAAAAAGAAAATAATGAAAAATAAGAAAAATTAAATATTATAATTATTTAAAAAATATAGATATATAATAATAAAATATATAATATGGAAAAAAAAAGAAAAAAGGAAAAAACATAGAAATCATTAAAAAAAAAAAAAAAAAAATATTTAAATAAATATATATATATATATATAAAGAAAACAATGGTCATTTAAATATTCCCTGAAAAAATATAATAAATTTGTAAAATTCTGTTTTTTAAAAAAATATATTATTTATTTATGTATATTAAATACTATATGTTGTAACCAAGTATTTTTTCTCTCCATATTTCTTTCTTTTTTTTTTTTTTTTGTTAATTTTGTATGCTTATTATATTAAATATATATACTATTTCTTCATTTTGTTTGTTGATAATTAAATAATTTATTATATGTTTAATTTTAATATTTTACTTATAAATAATAACATTATTTTATATTGTATATTTAGAAAAAAAAAAAAAAAAAAAAAAAAAAAATTAAATTAATTAATATATATTATATTAATATATATATATATTTTATGTAGAAAATATTGCTTAGAAAATATATTTTATTAAATTCTATATATATTTTATTATT
>NW_017385257.1:0-2453 GCF_001602025.1 Plasmodium gaboni | reverse complement strand
TATATATATATATATATATATATATATTTATATATTTATATATATATTTTTTCTTTATATAATGCAAATGAATTACATCTTAAAAGAAAAATACATATTTAAAGATATATATAAATGTATATCAAATAACATGCTATTCTATTATATATTAATATAATTAAAGCATCCATACGCGGTTACTTTTTTGATTTAATCTGGTAACGGTATCATATAATATTGATCCGAGATTACGTAATAGCATCATACCAATTATTGATGCTAAAGCGACAGTTATAGATTTATATTTTTTATGTTTTTTACGAACTACATTTAATTCATTATCTTTTTGATATAATTCTTTTAAGAGCATAACACGGGATTCTTCATTATCACCTTTATTCATGCTCAAAAAGTTATCACCTAAAAGGAAATGATACATACATGATGTATATTTATATATAACAATATATATATATATATATCATATTGTTATAAAACAAAAGACATACAGAAAAGGATTTATATAAGAAACATATATACAGAGATTTAAAAAAAAAAAAAAAAAAAATTATTTTAAATTTATCATAAAAATTAATTCATATACTAATAAAATATAATATCATATATTAAATATATACATACATACATACATATATATATATATATATATATATATATATATATATTTAATTATTTATTTTTTTAGATACCTTCTTTATGAATTGGATGATTTACTTCAGTTGGTTTATTTGTTATACTGCCTCTACCTGCAGTAAATCTCGATTTCCAGAAATTTTTTCTTTCATCTCCTTTTGCGGAATCAATAAAAATCAGAATAATAAAAATTGTAATAAAAAATAATGTAGAAAGTTTATTCTTCATATTTTTTTTATATAATTTTTTAAAATGAAATATATTAAATAAATATATATATATAAATAAAAAAAAAAAAAATTTAATTTATTATGAGTTTCAATGTACTTTTTAAATACTAATAATTGTTTTAAAGTTTTCTTTCTTTTTTTTTTTTTTTTCTTTTTATATATATATTAAAGGCATTAAAAAAAATAAAAATATAAAAACAAATTAACAATTACTAAATTTTTTTAAATGTATTTTTTAATTATAATATATATTATATAATAAATATAAATTATAAAAAATTTTCTTATAAAATTATTATTATTATTATTTTATTGTTATACTATATTATTATATCATATAATAATATATTTTTAATATATATATGAATAGGTAAATATATCTTATATTATTTCTTATGAACTCATATTCTTTCTTTTTTTACCTTTCTTTATATGATAGTAGAAAAAGAAAAATAAAGAGTCATACGTTGAAAAATTAGATAATATAATATTCATCCTTATACATATTTCATTATTATATATTAATACAAATTGCATGTGAAGGGAATGGGTAATAAATATATATAAAGAAATTATATATATACTTTAATATAAATATAATAATATAAAATATATTTATTATATTATTTAATATATTTAGAAAATCCTCATTTGTTTATATATTGAACGAAAACACGCATTATAATATATATATATATATATATATATATAATATAAATATATGAAAATATAATAAATAATATTTAGTAAAATAGTTTCATTGTTTGTTGATCAGAATTGTATATTTATATATAGTAAAATATTTTTCTTTTATAAAATTTATGCTCTTAATTATATATAAAATTATTCGGGGTATGTAAAAATATATTTATATTTATATATATATTTCTTATTTTTTTAATTTATTTGAAAAATATACTATTATATATTATATATATATTTTTTATAAGATTATATATAACCCATATATATTTGTTATGTATAATATTAAAAAATATGAAAATACAGTTTTTATATAATCTTAAAAGGATTATTTTATATTTATAATTTTATTTTTTAAATTATTTTTTATTTGTATCATTATTTTAAATTTGAACCATGGATTTAATAAAAATACATTATACAAATAATACTATTTCACCTAAAAAAAAAAAAAAAAAAAAATTTTTAATTTTTTTTTAAAAGGAAATTGAAAAATCATTTATTTTTTTATTCTAAAATGAGAAATATATATTTATATATGTAAAAATATGGATATAACTAATTTTAAAAATTATAAATTAAAAAATTGTATATATTAAAATAAAACAGATGATGTATTATTTCATTTTTTTTTTAAATTTAAAAATATGTATCTTCCAATTTGGGCGTTTACTAATTTTTTGGATTTCTCTTTTTTGTAGATATTTTTAAAACATATTTTTTTTAAACCTAATATAATATATACATATATATATATATATATTTATTTATTTATACATTTTAATTTTTTTTTTTCTTTTAACTTTGCATGTACTATTAGTTTTATATTTTTTTTTGTTGGTGTTTGTTCTTATCCAACAAAAAATATTATATATATATATATATAGC
>NW_017385256.1:0-3444 GCF_001602025.1 Plasmodium gaboni | reverse complement strand
TATTCTGAAGTATATAATTTTTTGCATTGTTTTAGTGTCATGTGTACACCTTTCCTGTGTTATTAATTGACATTAATAATGAGAAAGGACAAAACATGCAATCATAAAAATATATATGTATATTAGTAATAATATACTGAAAGGAAAAAAAAAAAAAAAAAATTAAATACTAATATATAAAATAATATATTTATATATATTTTATGATGTTGTTATAATTTTTTGTAGATATTATCATATGATAAAATATTTCTCTTTTTAATCGTAAATTTGTTCACATTTCTTCAATAATATTTTATAAAAAAAAAAAATAAAATAATAAAATAATAATAAAATGAAATTAACGATGAACAAATTTTTATTTAAATATATATAAATATATATATGTCCAGTTATATCAGTATATTATATTGATATATTTTTTAAAAGATATATATAAAAAGTTCACAAATATATTTCCTTATATATATATATATATATATATATATATATTTTTAATTATGAGAATTTGTCAAGAGAAAAAATAAAATAAAATAAAATAAAAACACATAAATTGAATATATTAAATTAAAAATATAAAATTAAAATACATGTATTATAAAACATCCACAAATTTTTAATATTTGTCTGTAAATTTTTTTTTTTTTTACAATTGCAACCAAAATATAAAAAATTATACTACCATTGTAATATTTTTAAGGCATAATAAATTTACAACTCTATTTGTTATTCTTAAATTATTAATATATATATATATATATATATATTTATTTATTTATATTTATTTTATTTTTTCATAATGAATATGTATTTTATCTATTACTATTTCTTGATTTTATTTTTTATAATGTCTTGGCATTTATGCTTATCTTCTGATAAGCAAAAAAAAACTAATGTTATTATTCATAATACCATAAGAACGAATACATTAGAAAATAATAATAATGATAATAATACGAATGATATATTTGGTTTAAGCCCCTCTCAAGTACCAAATTTAATAGATGATGAAGAAGAAAATCAAATAATTGAAGCAGTTAAAAATTTTTCTGATTTGACAAGATCAACTAACATACACCCTTCTTCTACTATGAACCTTGATGATATAATTACAGAAATCTCAAAATTAAAAAAAAAAAAATTAAAAAAAGAAATGAAAAATAAATTAGAGCAAAAAACAAAACATAACAATAATAATAATACTATTCATCATAATAATGAAAATGAAATAGATACATTCACACAAAATATTAAAACAAATTCAAGTGAACTAAAAAATGAAGATTCATCAAATAGTCTTAGTACTAATGATAATATGGTAGATGAATTATTGATATACAATAGTGACTCAGAAGATGATATAGATATTCATCTTGGTGAGCTTCAATTATATTCTAGCAGTGATGAAGACACAAGTGATTATGAATATGTTAATGATGATTATTACAAGGATCTTATTTTTTCAAAAGATACAGAAGAATCATTCAGTATTTTAGAAGATAGTGAAAATATATCATTATCATCAATTAAAAAATATCTATATAGTCCTATCGGATCATATAAAAAAAAAAACATGAATGTTTTTGAAAATTTTAAAATGACAAGAAGTTATGATGAATTTCTTAAAATCTTTAATTTAAATGATTCATCATCTTATGAAGAATATGAATTATTACCAGGAGAACCTTTTAAGCTTAATTGTTACTATTATAGAGATGCACAATATAAAAATGTTAGAAAATATATTTTGAAAGAAATTTATGATAATATTCAAAATCTAAGCAAAGAAAATAAGATACTTGTGTCAGAAAAAGAGGAACTTTTTCATGATTTTATCAAAAATTTATTGAGGAATAATTTTATATGCTTATCTTATGAAGAAGAAGAGGACTTATTCAGTGAATCTAAACTCTTACTAGAAGCTATGATATACAAAAGAATACAATAAAATAAATAGTTCACAATAATATTTTTATTATTGTCAACTCATAAACATGACCTTATATCAATATTATATAATACAAAAATTATATATATATATATATATATATATATATATATATATATATTTATTTATTTAAATCGTAAACTCTTTATAACAATAATAATTTAAAAATCTTGTAAATTTTCAGAAAAAATACATATAAAGATAATATATAATTTTTAATAGATAACACATATTTGTATTAAACAAAATATTTATATAAAAATATATAAGTATATTCATTATTGTATTAACTTTAATATTTTATTTATAACATAATGTACTTTTATATTGTGCAATTAATAATGTATATTATAAAATTCATGTATGTAATAAGTTCTACATAGATAACATACTTATATTAATTATCATTTTTAATATATATATATATATATATATATATGACCATTTATATAATATAACAAAAAAAAAAAAAAAAAAATTTTATTTTTTTTATTTTTCAAATTTTTAATTAAATATGTATAAATTATATATTAAATTTTTATGAATCAAGTTAAACACACATAAAACTATAATATATAATGAAAGTTAAAATATTATATGGATAGACATATATTCTATTAAAAAATTTCTTAATATTTTCCCTTTAATTCTGGGGAAAAAATAAAAATAAAATATATAATAAAGTCTTTAACTTTTCATAAGGACATAAACAAAATAGTACTTATATATATATATATATATATATATATATATATATATATGCCATGTATGGTTTTATATATATGATGAACATTTGGTATATGTAATATAAATGATAATAAATAAATTCATAATGAATAATTTGTCAAATTATATATTCTTATGAATAAATGAAAAATTAAATTAAAAAAAAAAAATTGATATTTTAATAATAGTTATATGAATACTAAAATTGTTACATATATATACATATATATATTACATATTTGTAACAATTTTAGTATTTTCATTTTCTATAATTTGTTTTTAAAAGCTAAAACCACAAGAGATAAGCCTGAACAGTTCGCAAAACAAGTTTGCTCACATGTTTACAGCACTCTGAGGCTAAAAATGTCGTCTACAATATAACTTCATATTATTTTTGTTGTTAAATTACAATAAAAAGAATATATTTTTCCTTGTTTATAAAAAAACAAAGAAAAAAACATTCTTCTTCATAGGATTATTTATATGTTTAAGAAAAACTATATATATATATAATATATATATAGATTAAAGCATATATTAAATTTCTCTTTTACATTTGCAATAAAAAAAAAAAAACACAACCTTATAACAAAAATATACAATTCTATTATTGTTTAATCAGTATGGGTTCTGACTTAAGAGACGTTCAGTCATTATCCAACAGACTTAGCTTCGCAACACTGGTTTATCAACCAATTGCTGTACCAATTGTCTGAACCAACTAATCCTCTCGTACCAAGTTGGATTACTGTCACAATACTATATATATA
>NW_017385255.1:0-5206 GCF_001602025.1 Plasmodium gaboni | reverse complement strand
CTACATGTATATATACATAATTTTTATTTTATGTATATACGTTTTTATATGCATAGCATATATTATATGTTTTATTTATACTTGTGTTATAGTGTTGCATATACAAAAAAAATTCATTGGCCTAATGTAAAGAGGTGAATGAAGTGTTATTTTTATTTTCATTTTTATTTTATTTTAATTGAAGTTAATAATTAAAATATATGTGTGTTAGTATAATATGTAGTATGTATAGTGATTGCCTTATGTTATTATGTTGTTGCAAATAAAAAGAAATATATATGTCTGTCTAAATATATAATTAATTACATGAATGAATATTTTTTTAATATGTCTTCATTTCACAATTAAATGTGTTACATCAATAAATGTATTTTTATAAGTCTTCATTTCATAACTAAATGTGTGTTACATCAATAAATGTGTTTTTATAAGTCTTCATTTCATAACTAAATGTGTGTTACATCAATAAATGTATTTTTATAAGTCTTCATTTCATAATTAAATGTGGTTACATCAATAAAAAATTTTTTTAATAAACCTTAAATTTATAATTAAATGTGTTACATGAATGAATACGTGTAGTTATAGAAGCACAAATGACGCTAAGATATATTCATAATGATATCTTGAAGACCAAATAAGGACAAGACAAATAAATAATAGTATACATTAGAGTATATATATTTGAAGACTTGACGAATATGGAAATCTTGAAGAAGAATGGATTTATTGAATGAATGGAAATCCCCGAAGACATACAATTGTGTATATAAATCTTGGAGTATTACATATTATATTGCTACATAAATATTTTTAACTTCTTTTTTTTTTATTTTAATTTTTATGTGTCAATATATATATATATATATATATATATATTAACACTAATAATTTTTTTATGACTCTTTTTAATTTTTATTCGGAATTTTTTTTTCCTATTACATAAAATGTATATGCTATTTTATTTTATTTTATTTTTTATAATTAACCAAACTAAAAACTTAAAATTTTTTCTTTTACCCTAATTAATAATATTAAAATTAATTTTCTTTTTTAAAAATAAACAATATAAGTATTTTAAAAAAATCTTTTGTGAAAAATCAAAAGGCAAACATTTCAATTTCAAGAATAATTTCTTTTCTTATTTTCCTTATATCATTTATAATATTTTTCCTCAATATAAATAAATAAATATATATATATATATATATATATATATGTTTATTTATTTAAGGTTTAATTCCAGATATATATATTTAAATATTATATTTCAATTTCTATACATTTAAATATTACATTTAGTGTTATGCTAATTTTTGTTGAGTTTTTAAATAAATTTAAAAAAAAAACAGAAAAAAGTGCTATATAAAATATGTAAAAAAAAAATAGACCATGTCATTAAAATTTTAATTTCATATGGAAATGTAAGTTTTTTTGAAGAAAAAAATAAAAAGAATATTTTAATTAAAAAAAACAAAATTATTAATGTTATAAGTTAATCAGAATGATTTATAACATTTTTAATAACATCGAGTAGATAAGTTTGAATTGTCAATTGATATGTGTATGTCACATAATATATAGAGAGGAAATATTATATATATATATATATATATATATATATATAAATTAAACAATTTTTTAATTATTATCAACATTTTACATTTTATATTTATTAATAATAAACATTTATTTGAAGCTACTTTTGTTATCCTAAATATGTATAAATATATTTAAATATATTTATAATGGACGGTTAGAAAATGTTGGCATAATCTTAACGACGGATGTCTTGGTTCTTACAGCGATGAAGGCCGCAGCGAAATGCGATAAGCAATGAAAATTGCAATTACTGTGTATCATCAGAATGCTGAATATAAAATATAACTTAATCTTCTCACGAGGATTGAAAAAGTTATTCTTATATTGAATGATCATAGTACATATAAACTTATATTATATAAGTTGTAATGCGTTTAAATTACACTACACAATATATATTTACTAATATTTATATTAGTAAGTTATATATATATATTTTTTTTTTTTATTTCATTTTATTTCATTTCATTTTATTTCATTTTATTTCATTTTATTTCATTTTATATATTTTTTTTTCCTTATGCTTCTCTTTGTTTTTCTTTCTTCTTATTTTTTCATCCCTACATATTATATGTTTATATTTTTTTCTTTCTTTTTTTTTCATCCCTACATATATGTTTATTTTTTTTTCTTTCTTTTTTTTTCATCCCTGCATATATGTTTATTTTTTTTTTCTTTCTTTTTTATTTCATCCCTACATATTATATGTTTATTTTATTTTTTTTTTTATTCTTTACTATATATACCTCCATAGTAATGATGGGTATGTAAAGGTGACACACATTTGGTTAATTAAATTTAAATGTGTGTAAATTATAATGAATTCCATTAAATGGCATTTTGAGAATTCTATATTTATAAGAGGCACATAAATAAACTTATAATGGTTATATAAAGTGAAAGGATTATATAAAATCATAAGAAATGTTGAATAAATTAGAAAGTATAAGAAAGTACATTTATAGATAGATTATAAACTAAGAATAATATTTGAAAGTATTAGATTATATAGGGGTTAGTTGAAAGAACCTAGAAAAAATAAGAAAATACTGACTTAATATTATAGAGGATAGAGTTATATTGATTTTACTGGAAGGAATAATGATTTTATTTAAGTAAATTAAAATAAAAAAGAATGAATAGTATTAAGTTAAAAATAATTGTATCTAACAATAAAAAGTAAAAGCTAAGAAGAAAAATTACTTAAGAGTCTTTAAATCATAAATATAAATTACACCCTAGAACATTTGATGCAGATCAAAAAAACAATATGATGTGTTTAATATTTATTATTATCTTGAAGAAGATTTCAGAAAAAAAACCTTTTAAGTTAGCACTCAGAAGCTTAAAAGGAAATAATAGGATAATGTATAAATATGAGATGAGATTTCTTTATCTTTATATCGAATCGTAAAATTGTTAGTACAAGAAATAAACTGGAATTGTAAAAATAAAATAAAATAAATAACTTTAGAACGTCAAAAAATAGAGTTACTTTTTATTTGTCAATATGTAAGAAGATTTTTAATGAACCTACCTGGTAATTATAAATTGAAAATTGAAGACTGCGAAGAAAAAGAAGATGCTGAAGAGCTAGAAGATGCTGAAGAGCTAAAAGATGCTGAAGAACATTTAAAAATAAGGTTACCTTAAGTCTTATTAACATATATAATAGGTTGTATGAAGAACGTAGATGGTATTACAACTTAAATAAAACTTAAAGGATAAAAATGAATAAAAAGGTGTAGAACGAAGATAAAATATACATCTTGAGTATATCAAAAGATATAAGATAATTGAGAGAGAAATGTATACAGATATATGGGTATATTAATAATAAGTAAATGGAATCCAGAAACAAACTGATGTACTCAAAGATGTCTTAAATAAACATGTATATGCAGAACAGCATGATAGGTTTTTTTTTATTTTTGTATATACCAATGTTATTAATGGTTATATAAGAAATAAGCTGTAAAATATACTTAATAGTGACCTTAAAAGATAATGACTTAGAAGAACAGACACATATATATGAGCTTATGTATTTTTTGTTTGTATATACCAACTCACTTAATGGATTTATATAAGAAGATAACTGACATTTTAAAAGGCAACGTTACAAATATATATATAGGAAATAGAAGAAGCTTTATTTTAATTTTTTTTTTATATATACCAATGTCTAAATGGTTGATAAAAGAAATGAACTGCGATAAGTAAAGAAAGCTTAAAACAAGAAAAAAAGGCATTATATAGAAGAAGCACATTATAAAAACTAAAAAGGCAAAATCAGAACTCAAAATAGATATAACTCAGTGCTTAGTATTCAGAACTGAGAACAAAGATCTTAAAGGCTTCGAAACTCAGAACTAAGAATCCCCCAGAATTAAGGAAGCCATATAATTCAGATCTGATAAACTGAGAACTGACAAGACAGGAAATAAAAAATATAAATGTGATAGAGAAGTGATAACTGTGAAAAAAAGTTATGCAAATAAGCCTTTTTAAGATATGTTATTAAATACATAATATTGTTATGCAGAACGGCATACATGGAATGTGTATAGAAATATAAAAAGGACATGAAGAAATTATATAGTTAAATAGAATCACACAATATGATAATGGAGAAAAACAAATAGTTATAGGCAAAATACACATAAACGTATAAATGATATGAAGAAAAACAACGAATACATGGAAGATGAGAGAAGAGTGTGTTTATATTTAGAAAATCTATTATATTCTAAGCCCCAAGAATATTATTGGAAATTTTAAATATATACATATATATATATATATAAGCCTTTTTTATATACATAGGAAAGTTTTTTATATTATACAAAACCCCACTTGTGTATAATATAGAGAACTTTTTTTATTTAAATTGGCATAGAAGATTCTATAGGAGATTATTAAATGTTATGGATATATGAAGAAGAAAAATTTATATTTAAGAAATATTGTCCTTAAAAGTTTTATCTTAATATTGTTTTGCCAAAACTTTTAATTTATTTTGATATTTCAGAAAGAATATAGTTTTAATCGTGTGTCTTAAAAGTATATAGTGTTTTAGTCAGTGTTTTTTGAAAGAATATGGGTTCCTTCCAATGTGCCTTAAAATATTTAGTGCGATCAGTATTTTCTTGAGGATATAGTTTATTTTGATGTACTTTTGAGGATATAGTTTTTTTAATATTTTGGAAGATTTAATATATAATCCTTTCACAATACTAAAAAGGTAGTACATTATTTTGTGTTTCTTATATTATATAATTTTCTTAGTGTTGTTTATGTTTTCATGATAATTTATGCATATATTTTTTTTAGTTTTTCATTTTCACCAATTCATTCGTTGAACTGTGTGTGGTGTATATTGTTTTTTTCTTATTCTTATGTTTTTTTCTTATTCTTATGTTTTTTTTTTTTATTCTTATGTTTTTTTCTTATACTTATGTTTTTTTTTTATTCTTATGTTTTTTTCTTATTCTTATGTTTTTTTTTTATTCTTATGTTTTTTTTTTATTCTTATGTTTTTTCTTATTCTTATGTTTTTTTTTAATTCTTATGTTTTTTTTTTATTCTTATGTTTTTTTCTTAT
>NW_017385254.1:0-1257 GCF_001602025.1 Plasmodium gaboni | reverse complement strand
AAAAAAAAAAAAAAAATGTGGACACATTTATGTGTTTGTATATATATATATATATTAAGAATAAAGAAATATTATATTTTGAATAAATAAATTAATAATAAAAAAAAATAAAAAATATATATTTTTATATATTTATTTTTTTATTTATAATTTTTATAGATTCATGTTATCTCATTTAATATAATTTTTTTTTTTTTTTTGATCCATAGATATATGAATATTATCAATATATAAATATATATACGTATCATAATATTTATATATATGTATATATAAATTTTTTTTTTTTTTTTTTTTTTTTTGTTTTTTATTAAAAATGAAAGTTTCTATTTTTTTCTCTTTTGCTATTTTTTTGTTTGTTTTGAATTTATTTTCCCCTTGTATGTGTAAAAAGGATTTTGCGAAGGAATGGGTTAAAGATAAATTAAGTATAGTAAATTCAAAATTAGATAAATATGATAAAAAAAAGAAAATGGCTCTTATATCAGGAGCAGCTATAGGAGCTTTAGCATTAATATCACTTATAGGAGGAGGTATTTATTTGACTCAAGCAAGAAAAAGTTCCATATGGAATAATCCAGAACTAAATGATACACTTTATGATATTGTTATGGAAACTGTGAATCAAGGAAATACAGATGTAAAGTTGGCATTTCATAGAGGAGTGAAACTAGATAATGCTGTTCCTACTGAGGAAACATTTAAAAAATATATAAAACAGAATATTAAAGATCGAAATTTAAATTTATCATGGCAACAAGAACGGGAATTATATTCATTGATTCCCTATATTCGATTTAATGTAGAAAGACTAGCTATATTTCTTAGATAATTCAATTTATTTGTTATATTAATTTAGTATAGATAACCTTATTATATTCCATTTGTAGTAAGTGATATTTATGTAAAGTGAAGTATACATAAAAAAAAAAAAAAAAAAAAAAAAAAAAGATATATATTTAAATATAAATAAAAGATAAACAAATAATATATATATATATATATATATATATATATATACATAATGTTTCATATAGTTATTATCATTTTGTTTTCATGTACATAATATTTTTCACAAATAAGAAAACATTTATTTTTTCCTATTTTTTTTTTTCTTTTTTTTTTTGCTTTTATTCAAGTTTTGATTTATTACATTTCCTTATTTCACATCTTAATATTAGACGAACTGTTGCTTATTCATTCTAATTTTATTTAGATTGACATTTGTATATTAATAATACATTTTTCTGTTCGTTT
>NW_017385253.1:0-1884 GCF_001602025.1 Plasmodium gaboni | reverse complement strand
TTAAAAAAAAAAAAAAAAAAAAAAAAAAAAAAAAAAATTTTTTTAAAATATTATAATACCCGACTTAATAAAATATAGATTGTATTATCTATTATATTTTTAATAGAGTACATAAATAAAAAATAATAAATGAATATAAATATATATATATAATATATATAATATATATCATATGATATATATAAGAGAAAAAAATGAAAGAATTAAAGTACAATTATATAATATTAAGGTTTATAAAAAAAAAAAAAATAAAAAAAATAATTGAATTAGAATAATTGTTAATAATCTCAATATTATAATATATTATATATATATATTGTGTATGTGTGATGATATAAGATATACAGGGAATAAATTATAATTATATATATGTTGGTAATATATGAATAGGTGTAATTGTTTTTATTTTTTTAAAGCATATATGTTTTGATATATTCATAAAATAAATTTATGGGTATTAACTTTTTATTATTGAACACTATACTTTTTTTTTTTTGCCCTTTTCTTAAAAAGAGATAAATAAAAGTTGATTGAAAAAAAAAAAAAAAAAAAAAAAAAAAAAAAATTGTTTAAATTATAATGATACCTTTTTTTTTTTTTTTTTTTTTTTATAAATAATATTTGTTGATAGGAAAGGATGTTCTTTTTATATTTTGTTTTAAAATCATAATATGGTTAAGGGTATATTTGCTAATTATAAATATAAAAATATATTTATTCATACATATAATTATTTCTATGTTAATTATAGTTGTTTAAAATATTTAATTTAAAAAAATAAAAATTACAAATGATAACAAATTAAAAATATATCAAATATATCAAATATATGAGACCAATTAAAAATAATAATAAAATAAAATAAATAATAAAAAATACAACGTGTGTGTAAACTAAAAAAAAAATTGAAAATGTAATTATATCATTATATAATTTATGTGTAGGATCCTAAATTTAGTAAGGTTATAATGGAATATATTAATACGTTTATATGTTGATATATTTATTTATTATTTATTATTTTCATTTTTATTTTATTTTATTTTATTTTATTTATTTGTGTGATCTTGCTATCATTCCACGGCTATGTCATCAATTAACATGTCTGCAGAAAATTTAGTTATTTCGGACGAATCTGATTTTTGAGATGATAAATAATCAGTGGATGGATATGAATAATTATTTTGAGTAAGTGAATTATAATGTTGTAAATTATTTTTTTTTTCGGAAGTATCTGGTAATATATATAAGAAGAAAATTGGGATTAGATTTGTAAGGCAACATATAATTATCATATAAGGTAAATTTTTAAAATTTGTTGATGTGATATTCAATGAATATGTTAATATAGATGAAAGGAAGGAACTAATTAAAGATGCAAAATTATTAGATGATAATAATAAAGAATATATTGTAGATTCAAAACCTTCAGGTATTAATCTTGAACATAATACTAGAATAGGCATGGTTTGAAATTCTGCTATAAATTCGATAAGTACTGTGTCTGTAATAAAAAATAAAGAATTTTCTATAAATAAAAAATTATTTAATTTCTTGATAACTATTAATGGTAATAAACAAAAAGGAGTAATAATAATTGTAGAGTATAATAATAATTTTCTGATATTTATTTTAGTAAAAAAAAGCATATATGATATAATAGATATGAAACTAGCTAATGATTGGAACATAGCCATTTTTCCTAATAAATTTGGACTAAATTTTAATTCGTTAGTTATATAAAAAAAAAGTGTATTTCCACATGATGGTGTAGACATCATTATAAATATAAATATAATAAAATTTTTAATATATGATATTTTTATAATTCCATAAATACATTTTATTTGTTCTTTGATAGATGATTTTTTATAATTTCTTTTT
>NW_017385252.1:0-1563 GCF_001602025.1 Plasmodium gaboni | reverse complement strand
CTGAAGTAAATACACATAAGGGTAAAAAAGATCCAATTAAAAATATGTGCTTCTTACTCATATGTAATAATAAATATCCTGATAAATAAGACATGATAGCAAAGCTTAATTTTCTAAAGGCAAAAAAAAGAGACACATTTTTAGCAGAGCCGTTTATAGAACAGTTTCTGTTCGATTCTACTACTTGAGCTTCTCCTATCACATTACAAAGAGAACTTCCAAAAAAATATATAAACAATAAAAATATGGTTATAATTAAATTATTATGAGTAATTAAACCTAGACATATTAATGATAATATACATAAAAAAGATCCTAATAATAAATAATATTTTCTTCTATATCCAAATATTGGATAATTATCTGATATCACAGCCCATATTAATTTAACTGACCATGGAATTTTTATAAAGCACATAACGATACTAAGTGAAGCTACAAGTGGCATCAACAAAAAGAATAAAACAAATAGAACATATTAATATATATATAAATGCATATATATAAATATATATGTGAATATATTTAAGATGATTTTTTATTTACCTGGGTGTAAATGATAATTATCTTTCAACAGATATATAATAGAAAGATTACACAAAACTTCTACTCCTTGTAACATAGCTGAGAAGAATTAAAAAAAAAAAAAAAAAAAAAAAAAAATTCATAGAGGGGTGACTATATATATATATATTTATTTATTTATATTATATCATATTATTATATTTTGAACCTATTAAACTGGATGATATTTTATTGAATATCAAATAAGGATTATCACTTTCATCTTCATTTATTTCCTTTTCTATCAGTTGACACTTTTCATTTATAGAAATATAGGAAGCGACTATAAATATAAAAAAGAAGCATAAAAGAAAATATACTTATTCATAAAAGTAATATGTCTTATTTGATTAATTAAT
Source organism: Plasmodium gaboni (assembly GCF_001602025.1). NCBI lineage: Eukaryota > Apicomplexa > Aconoidasida > Haemosporida > Plasmodiidae > Plasmodium > Plasmodium gaboni. Next base: position 640 of record NW_017385252.1, on the reverse strand, counting down.
ATAATATATATATATATGTATATATTTATATATTTATATTTATATATATATATTTATATATTTTTTTTCTATTTATACTCGTTTCTGTGCTACACGTTTCATAATTTACTTTTTTATCTTTTATGATGAAATCGTCATCTTCCATTGTATAGATAAAATGTTACACTAAAATAAATATTAAAGTATTAAAACAAAAAACAAAAAAAATATATACATATATATTTATATATATTAAATACATATTTAATATTCATTGTGTTGTTGTGAATTTAAAATTTTTTTTCCCCATTAAAAAAAATGCGCATATATAAAAATATAATATAATATAATTTTTTTATGTAACTTTTTGACGTTCTGTCTTTTTTTTAAATATCAACAATAAAATGAATACATATAAATAAATATATATGTAAATACTATACATTAATTATATAATTTTTATTTATTAAAATGTCTAATATTTATAAAATTACACTAGAAAATATAAATATAAATATAAATACACATATATATATAATATGTATTTATTTATTTTTTTTTTTTTTTCTTTGTAAAAATATTATATCATTCTGATGAAATATATGCATATAATAACAAGAAAAAAAGAAAAAAAAAAAAAAAAAAAAAAAAAAAAAAAAAA
>NW_017385250.1:0-797 GCF_001602025.1 Plasmodium gaboni | reverse complement strand
TCATATTCACAATTATTATTTTTATCATCTTCATATTCACAATTTTTATTCTTTTCATCTTCATATTCACAATTATTATTCTTTTCATCTTCATATTCACAATTATTATTCTTTTCATCTTCATATTCACAATTTTTATTCTTTTCATGCTTTTCATTTTTTATATCTTCTTCATTTTGAATACAACAAGTAGATAACGATATATCACTTTTTGATTCTTCTTTTTTCTGATTCTTTTCCATTTCATAAGAATTTATATATTTATCATTACATTGAGAAGAATTTTTATTGTGTAAATTATATATATAATCTTCAACTGAGTTATTAATATCATTTATATTACATGTATCATTTGTCACATGTTTTTTTTTATTTATATATTCCTTTTCTTCATTTAAAATTTTATCTATAATATCTTCATCTATTTTGTTTTTATCTTCTTCCTTTATATCTTCAATTATATCTTGTGCATTTCCTTCAATGAAATAGATATAGAATATTTTCTTACATTTTTTCTTATTTTCTTGGCTGTTTCTATAATTTGTTACATTATTTTTGTATGAACTATATCCACTTTTTGTCTCTGAGGTTTTTGAGGCAGAATCACATGTGTCATTATTTTCATCGTCTATATCTTTGGCGTTTTTATTATTATACTTTTGATATGAATGTTTATAAGAACATGACTCCTGATAGGTGATCATATTATTATGATCACATAGGATAGAATAATCTGAATCACTTTCAACAAATTGGTCGCTATAATGGCAACTATAATAATCATAAATATTATCATA
>NW_017385249.1:0-5441 GCF_001602025.1 Plasmodium gaboni | reverse complement strand
TTTTTTTTTTTTTTTTTTTTTTTCCTTTAAATAATTATTTTGTTATATCATTGTATCTCGAAATTTTGTATTTCCTTTTTATTTTCATAAGGACATTAAATACATATATAAAAACATAATATATATATATATTATTATATTTGACAAAACATAAACAGATACAAAAAAAAAAAAAGAAAAGAAAATATAATATGATAAATGAATTACGAACAAAAAATTATATTGAAAATATTTCATCTTTTTTTTTTTTTTTAAATATTTACAATTAGGTATAAAAAAAAAAAAAAAACAATTAATATTTCTAACTGACAATATTTTAAAAAGGTTATGTTTTAATATCATATCATACATTTTTATAATTTATAATGACGATACAATTATTTATTTGATAAAATACTATAGCTAAAAAATGTGATGTGTATTGAAGAAATCATCAGTGTAAAAAACAAAATTTTTCCAAAAATTCTTTATACATTTTAATATTATTATAAATAAATTCATTTTTATTATTTGCTAATATTTTGCATTTTATTTTTTTCTCTAAAATATGCTCAATGTTAGACCTGACAAGCCACATAGAAAAGCCTCAAATTCATGTAGTAAACTTTTAAATGATATGATTGCTTGTTATCAGAATACAATTTGTTATAAAAAGGAGAACTCGAATTTTTTAGATTGTCTTCACAACCATAACTTAAATGAAATTGATGAAAATTGTATTATTTTAAGAAAAGCCTATGCTCAATGTCGTCGTAATTTGTTGAATGGAAATTTCAAAATTAAGGGAAACCCATTATCAAGATAATTAAAAAGGAAAAGAAAAAAAAACAAAAAAGAAAACGTAAGTCATCATATTAACAATATAATACATATTAAGTTAAAGAAAATATAAAGGAATAATATATGTTTAAGGATGAATAATATTTTAAAATTATAAAAATATGATAAGAGGTTTTTATTTAATTTTTATAAAATAATAACAAAAAAAAAAAAAAAAAATGGAAAAAAAGTAAAAATTATAATATAAAATGAAATATATAAACATATGTCTATATATGTTTGTATAATTAATTATAAAGAAAAACTTGCATATAATTCATTCTTCATATATATATATATATATATAGTGTAATAATACACTTTTGTATTACATATTATATGTTTATATAATTAATTATTTATATATTTGTTGTTTTATTTTATTTTTTTGGTAAATTTTCAAAAACTTAAACTTTTGATGTATCTACTAATTTTTTCTTAGTTTCATAATAGGGTAAAACCTTTTTTAAAGGAACAACTTTATTTAATGTTGAATCATCAGTATTCAAAATATAATCAGTGGATAATTTAAATGATCTAGGTTTCACTTTAATATATTTAAATCTAATGGGCATATCATCAATTAAATCTTCATATGCACTTGAATCATTTTCTAGGTATTCCATTAAATTGTCATCATATTTATTATTATTATTACTCATAATTTTTCCATCTAATGGTAACAATCCTTCATTTGCATAATCCTGTGGCGGTATGCAATGTCTGGGTACTAATATTTTTTTTAAATTATGTTCATGCTTATTTTTTTTATAACATTTTTTACACAAAGCAAAATTATCACATATGCTACATTCATACACATAACATAATGGACTTATAGGAATATTACATATATCACATAAAAACCATAAATCCTCTTCATCAAAATTATATTTATTTGAATTTTTTTTATTGTGCTCATTATTTTTTATACCACTCATATTATTTACATCATTATTTATCTTGTTTGACTTTTTATTTTTTTCTACATCTTTTTGATCGTTTTTCAAATTTTCTAAAAGTAATTTCTTTTTCTTTTCTTTTAGTTTTTTCTTTTTTTCTCTTCTTTTTTCTTTTTTCTTTTTTTTCTTAATATCTTGTCTAACGCTACTTTCTATTTTACGAGGTATAGAATTAATCATATTTCCATTTTGCTCTTCATATCTAAAATTATATGTCCTTTCAAAATTTTCTGCTTTTTCTAATTCTTCATCATCAATTTCATCTATTTCTTCATAAAGGTTTTGAACCTTATCTTCTCTCCACATTTCTTTTAAAATATAATCCCTTAAAAATTCTTCATCCTTAGTTAAATTATCTTTCCAATATTCTTTTAATAAATTATTTTCTTCTTTCATCATATTAGAAGTCTTCAAAAATGTTTCATAGTATTTTTTTTCTTCTAATAATTCCTGTTCACTTTTCTCTTTTATGGTAAAGAAGTTATCATCACATATATTATCATTTTGTTCATCCGCAATTTTGCATGCTTCTTGTATTTGTTTTTTTAATTCTTCTTGTTCATCCAAATATGTCTTTTTATTTTTTTTTGAATTTAATTCCTTTTCCTTATTCAATAATTCTTCTTCTTCTTTTTCAAAAGCTTGAGACCCTTCTTTTAATAAAATATCTTTGTAATATTCTGAATAATTCAACATATCACGTTCTTTTTTTTTGTCATCATTACGATCATCATCATCGTCAACATTATGATGTAATTTCATTTTTTTTCTTTTCCTTTCATCATGGTTTTCATCTTCTTTGGATTCCTCAACACTTGATAATTCCGTTTCAAAATCACTGTCATGAAAAAAATTATCATTATTTTTATCTAATAAATTTGAATCTTTACTTTTTAATTTTAATAATAAATTACTAAACTTTTTTTTAAATTTCGATGTTAGCAATAATCCCTCATGATCTTCATCACTACTTGAACTATTGTCATCACTTACAGATATTTCATCTTCATTTTCTTCTACTACTTTATTATTCATATTATTATTTTTTAAACCATTTATGACACTTTTCTCTTTGTTATTATTATTTTCTTCTATTTCTTCTTTATTCCTATCCAAAGAATTCATATTTTCCATATCACCTTTTTCTAAAATTTTATTTATATCATTAAAATTCAAAGGGTTATCTTTTTCTTTATTAACCCCAATATTATTATCACATATATTTATATCTGTGGAATTTTTTCTTTTTTTATTCTTACCCATTATATTATACAAAAAAAAAAAAAAAAAAAATCAAAAAAAAAAATTAAGTAAAATAAAATAAATGTTTATGCTCAAGTTTTTCCTATAATATATATAAAGGATAAACCTACATATAAATATATATACTTTTTTGATTGTTTAATTATGATACATTTTATATACGAATAGGTAAATAAAAATATAATTAAATAAATATATATATATAATTTTTTTTCATTACAAAGATTTATAAAAGCTACTCATATTATAAATATGATATAGATTTATGTAATTAAAAAGTTAAGAAAAAATACTGTAAAAAAAAACAATCTATAAATAATAATATTCCAAAAAAATAATACTTATAATAATTTAATTTATATTTTCTTTGTTTTTTGTTATTCATTTGGTTATATATTATATAAATATTTTGATAAACTTTTGGAAAAAAAAATATATATAAATATATATATATATATTTTTATTTTATACATATTAATATATGTATATATAAATTTTATGGAAAGATAATATTATATATAATATATATAATGTTTACATAATAAGTAATGACCAATTTCATATTCATAAAAACAACATAATAAAAATATATATATATAATATATATATAATAAATATATTTTATTGTGCAGTATTTAGAGGCATATAATATTATATATATATATATATATATATTATTTTTTATTTATTTATTTTTTTCTTTAAACATAAAAAAAAAAGAAGGAATAGTTGCTAAAATAAAACATATATAAAAAAAAATTAATTTGATAAAAAGAAAAGGAAATGAATGAAACCCATATAATAATCAAAAAAATTAAAAATAAGTAAATAAATAAAAACAACATTATTTATTTTTATTCTTATATGTATAAAAATATAAGGAAAAATATATATGTATGTAGAATTATTTTATTATTTATATATTTAATTATTTAATTAATATGTTAAAGAGAAACAGAAATTATCAAAATAAAATATATTACTTTTTTTTTTTTTTTTTTATAATAAAACAGTCAAATGTAGATAAATATGTGATTCTACAAAATTTTGTATAAAATTTTGATATAAAATATGGAAGAATAATAATTCTTCATAAATATTATGTTATTGAAATTAAAGCCTATATTTGTCATCTCTGTAAATAAAATAAAAACATCAACAAGTATATATGATAAATAAATATATATAAAAATATATAATATATAATTACAGTGGTTGAAAAGGTAATCGTAAGGCAACTGGGTCATAATATTTACATAGGTTTCCTAAAAAATAATAAATATAATAAACATATATATATATAATATATATATTAACATGAGTATGTTTATATAGCCTTAAATGTAATCGTATAGTTTTTTTTTTTTTTTTTTTTTTTATTCCTATATTCATTTGATTTACCAATATATTTCATAGATAAATCGTATCCAAAATCGTTATAAAATAACATTTGTTTTTCCATATATCTCCTTCTGCTTTCATTGGACACATGTTGAGTGTCAAAATATGTAATTTTTAAAAAACGATAAAAATAATATGATCCATAATACACAAGACCTACAAGATATTACAAACCAATAAAATAATAAACACTAATTATATATATATATATATATATATATATATATATATATATATGTTTAAAACTGATAAAATTTTATAGTTATATATATTTATGTTTTCATAAAATCATTTTCATATATATATAAAATATATCCAATAAAAAGCTACCTCCACATATTCCAAATAAAATACTGTGAGTTATGCTTGGTCCTTTTATACTTTTAAAGAAGCCTCTAAAACATCTTCTGCATATTCCTTTACAAAAAAAAAGAAAAAATTATAAAATAATTAATATTAGCAGATATTAAGTATATATATATATATATTAATATTTACTTCTTTTTGTTTTTCTTCACATATATATATATATATATATATATATAACAATTACCTGCTTTCTTTTCTTTTCCTTCTAATTTATTTGTTTCCATTTTAAAAAAAAAAAATTGTTCTACTTTTTCTTATATATTACAATATGTATTATCAAATGAAGAATAATATACACAAAAAGGGGGACATAATGAAATATCTTTTTTTTCATACAAAAAAAAAAAAAAAAAAAATTAAATGGTATAATATAGTAAAATATAAAGGCATTCTTATATAGTTACAAAAAAAAAAAAAAAAAAAAAAAAAATATATTATATGTAATATATATATATATATACATATATACATATATACATATATAATTAAAAAATTTAAATATGTACATATATTATTCCACAAATTGTATGACAAAAGAATGTATATTATATTTATTTAAAAAACATATTGTATTATATATTTATTTAATTTTTTTTTTTTTTTTTTTTTTTTTGTTATTATATTATT
>NW_017385248.1:0-5185 GCF_001602025.1 Plasmodium gaboni | reverse complement strand
TTTTTTTTTTTTTGTTTAAGATGAAAAAGGAAAAAAAAAAAAAAAAATTAATCTCTTAAAACAGTTTTTAAAAAATATATTAGTCGAAATAACATATAGAATGATTAGATAATATAATATAATATATTCTATCTATAACCACATTTGACTTATATATTCTTATTTTATTAATACTTTTACATATTGGTTTGATTTTTTAAAATCATATAATCTAGATTAATATATATTATTTATGTTATATATTATAATTTTTAATAATTCTAATAAGGTACACATATATCATACATATATATATATATATATATATATATATATATATGTACATATAGGTTTCGTTTTTTCCTTTTTTGTGTTTTTTATATATACGCAAATGAAATAAAATTGGGGGAAATATATAAAAGGGGGCTATCCTAAATGATATATATTTTTATTGGTTTACAATTTTTTTTCTTTTTGTAGGGTCATATAAATGATATATACATAAATAGACACAGGGAGACAAAAAAAAAAAATACATATATTTCATATAGATAAAAAAATTATACTTTCAAGTTGTTTTTATTTTTTATTTTTATTTTTATTTTTATTCTTTTTGATTATATAATTTGAAACATAATTTAAGGGTTAAACATGAATATTAAGTTATATCGATTATTTTATATAAATCTTATATATATGTAATATATATAATGTATGAACAGTTTAAAGAAATAATATATACATATAACAAATATTATGATTCAAATAAAAAGGGTATGTTTTATGATCTATAAAAATAATAACATAGTTATAGACATATAATATATATATATATATATATATATATATATATATATATAAATTCTTATTGTCTACATATTTATATGTTACTTGGTTTAATTTTTAATATACATATATATATTTTTTTTTTTTTTTTTTCTATTTTTCTTTGAATTAATAAAATAATGCATTTGTTATATTAAGATTAATAGTAAATCTACATAAAACTTTGTACAAAAAAAAAAAAAAGACGCATATATTTTGAATGTCCTATTAAGTTTTTTGATAAATTTTTTTCTTTTTGCTAAATATATATGAATTTTTTAAAACAGTAAAAAAATAAAGATAAATTAAAATGTAATTCCTTCGAACCTTATTTTTTATCCTTATTGATCTAAAAAAAAAAAAAAAGAAAATATAATATAATATAATATAATATAATATAATATAATATAATATAATATAATATAATATAATATAATATATTGGTAGATTTATACTATATGTGAGAAAAAGAAGAAAAAAAAAACTTACCATATCATTTATGCGATAATAAATATATGTTCCTCCTGGTTTTAAAAATAATTCATATGTACAATAAGTTGCTTCAACGGACATAAAAAAAAGAAGGGCTCTTCCAATGAAGGGTAAGCCTACTGTTCCACAGCCATATGACATTTTTGTAGTAAAAAAAAAAAAAAAAAAAAAAAAAAATTGAAAAGAAAAATATAAAAAATATTATAAATCACAATATTTATAAATATTATATAAATTATATGTGGTCATAATTTTTTTGGAAATATCGCAAGATTGTTATATTATTTTTTTTAAAATAATGCTTTGGAAAATTATAATTATTATATATATATATATAATATGATATTTATATATTCTTTTTTTTTTTTTTTTTTTTTTTTAAATTAATGAAATGGTATAATCAGTACACACATAATATATATAAATATATATATTACAAATATATTATATATATATATATATATATATATATATATGTAATAATACATTTGTGCGCATATGCTTTTTCCTTCTTTGAATTAAAAAAAATAAAAATAACATAAATATACTTACATTATTTAGTTGAATAATTGAAAAGCAAAAAAAAAAAAAAAAAATTATTTTGTTGTAAATCTTTCAATGGTTAAAAATTTATATTATACATATATACATATATATATATAATACAAAAAAAAAAAAAAAATGTGGTCATCCTTTAAAATGAATTGTGAACCATCCTCGATGTTATACTATTTGTGATTAAAAAAGACGAAGGTTATCAAAATGGATTGATTATTTATTATTTTATCTTCCTTGTTTTATATTTTGGAAAATAAATATATTTTTGTTCTTTGGTTTAATATTCAACTGGTACTTTTTTTTTTTTTTTTTTTTTTTCTTCTTTTCTTCATATTTTTGTTTTTTTTTTTTTTTTTTTTTTTATAAAACGTTTTTTCCAGAATATACCTTTGTATATTTTTAAAGACAGTTATTTTATAATTATGATGAGAAAAAAGAATATTTTTTCTTATATTTCTTATATTTCTTTTTTATTTTATTTTTATGTGTTTATAAAAAAGGCGTATATCTTATTTGATTAAATAAAACCTTAATCTTTAAATAACAAATAAAAAAAAAAAAAAAAAAAAAAAAAAAAAAAAAAAAAAAATGAAATATATGGAATAATTATATATGATAAACAATCATGGGTTTTAAAATAGTCTTTATATATTTAAGTAAGTGCTACATAAATTATAAGGAGAAAATATATATATGAAATAAAATATTTTATTCACGCATGTAAATATTCAATATGAAATACATATAAATAAAATATATATTATATATATATATTACATATATATATATATATATATATATATATATATATAAAATAATACGTATCACTTATTATTTTTATAGTTCTTGTTTGCTTAATGAAAGGAATACCGGGATTCTTAACAAATAAATTAACAAATTCGTTTTATAGCACCTTTGTTAAATTATCATACAAGAATAAATTTATGACGTAATCATAAAAAAAAAAAAAAATAATAAAATAATAATAAATATACAATAATATAACAAATAGAAAGAAAAAAAAAAAAAAAAATATAATAATAATAATAAAAATAATGACAATATTCACGTACTGCCCTAAAGTGCATATATATATAATATGAACGAATGAATATGTAATAATACACATATGATATATATATTATATATATTATATATATGTGTGTTTTTTTCTTTTTCTTTTTGTTATATATATATAATATATATATATATATATATATATACATACATATATATATTTTACTTTGTTATTACACATACATTTTATAAAACACAGAACATTATATGTACATAATGTTTATTGTGTGTGTCCAATATAACATATAAAGATTTAAGGTGGACAATTTTTTATTAGTTTATTAAAATATATATATATACATACATATATATATATTACTTGTATGTATTGTATACAAGTGTTGTATTTTAAGTAGGTGTTTTTGGTTGTACACATATATATATATATGTATATATATATATAAATGAAGAAATAAAAAAAAAAAAAAAAAAAAGAAGGTTTCCCTATTTAATATAATACAAATTTATAGAAATATTTCCAAATATTCATAGAAACAAATAAATAAATAAATAAATAAATAAATAAATAAATAAATATGTATGTACATGTACTAACAAAATATTAAACAATATAATGTTTATTTGTAATACAACCATTTGTATAAAATATTATATTATTCTTTCTACTCAAAAAAAAAATATATAAAAAAAAATATATATATATGTAATTTTTTTGTTTGTTTTCCTCGTGTTATAAAATATGTTGAAATACACATTGCTCATATATATCATTGCGGGTTATTTCATATCAGAAATATCAAGTAATAATCTGGAAAAATAAAAATTAAAAGAGAAATATTTTTGTGGAGACACAAAAATATATATATATATATATATTATATATTTATTTTTTTCTCTCAGACAAACTTTTAGATATAAGTCTTCCACGAAATGTCTTTAAAAATCCAAAACCATTTAAAAAAAATGAGATAAAAAAGGGTAATAAAAAATAAATAAACACAAAAAATATTTATACATACATATATATATATATATGACATTTTATTTTTTTTCTTTGTAGGCATTGATAAGGATGAAAAGTCTATTATGAAAAATGTAGACTCAATAGATGTTATGTTCGAACCAAAGGTTAAAAGGTTCGTCCCTTCTAGGACTAGAAAAACTCATGTTGTAGGTTCGTCCAAGGATATCAAAAATTAATAATACATATAAATATTAATATATATATATATGTATATACATATATATTTTCTTTCAGGTGGTCTTAGTCAAAGTATATCTGACCTAGGAGGTAAAATAAATAAAAAAAAAAAAAAAAGGATAATTATATTTATTATTTTTCATATATATATATTTTTTTTTTTTATAATATTTAATATTCTCATAATTTCATAACTTCCTATTATTTCATTCTTATACTTTATTTTTCATTTTAGATGTGGAAAAGAGCAAATATGAGAAAGGTATAAAATATTAAGTTATAAGAAGAACATGACCTGAATTTTACTAGAACAATAAATAAATAAATATATATATATATATATATATATATATATATATATATATATATGTATAATATATATGTATATATTCTTTTTTATTTAATCTTCCTTTTTATTAACGTATCTATAGCCGTACGATTCTTTCAGAATATAAAGAATGAAATGTTTAATATGTCATCAAAAATTAATCAACAACTAGATAGACAAGATGTAAGTTCATTGAATAATTTTAAGAGAGCATCTGAAGTACTCAAAGAAAGTCTAGCTACAATGCATTCATTGGATATTATTAGAAATGATGCCAGCATAGATTTCTCAAGTAATTATAAAATTATAATATTATAATATTAGTAGTTTAATAAGAATATATAAACACGTCTATGTTAACAATATTATATATAATATGTATACTTATCCTTATATATTATTTATTATTATAGTCATAATAATTCTTTTTCTTTTTCTTTTTCTTTTTTTTTTTGTAGAATATACATTGGACTGGTATTCCAAAGCCACAATGAGAGAAAAATATTCCATTGAAAAAAGTAAAAAAAAAAAAAAAAAAAAAGAACCACAACATCAATAAAATATAACAATAAAAATAACAAACACACACTTTTATTCAACAAAAAAAAACATGAAAAATATTATTCCCCTTTCCAGGCATACAAAAGATAATGAATAAGCTTTTTAAAAAGGCACAAAAAAAGAAAAAAAATATGAAGAAGAAAAAGATAGGTATAAAATATAAAAATAGAAATATATTATTTTTTGTATATTCAATTAATAAG
>NW_017385247.1:0-540 GCF_001602025.1 Plasmodium gaboni | reverse complement strand
TATACAATTAAAATGCCTGTAATAGATGGAACACATGTTATTTCTATGAGTAATAAGAAAATTTTATTTCATCATAACATAATAAATATATATACTTTATTTGAAATTAAAATATTGGAAGACATTTCTTATGCAGTCATTATAATATTATCTTATAATTTATATATTTTTTTTTTTTTTTTTTTTTTTTTTTTGAATAGAAAATTATACTTTAGTTAGTGATGCATATGGTGAAAAAGGAGTAAAGAAAGTTTATGAAGATGAATATTTGATATGTGAAAATTTAAAAAGTTTTAATAAAAACTTACATCCTAATTTCAACTTTGCGTAATATAATATTTTGTGTTTCTTCTGTCCATTTATTTATACATATAAAATATATGTATAGAATATTTTTTTATGACAACTTGTTTATATATTTGTATTAATAATTCCTTTTTTTTTTTTTTTTTATAGTTGTTTTTGTTTATTTGATGGGCATAATGGAAAAAGTACAGCCATGTTTTTAAAAAGAAATTTAGCACAAGAGTTATCAAATAG
>NW_017385246.1:0-787 GCF_001602025.1 Plasmodium gaboni | reverse complement strand
ATATATATATATATATATATATATATTTTTTAAAAGACGCTGGGTAGTAAATAATTATATGAATTATAATGTATATTATCATTGTATTCAATAAGATAAGCGTTTTGCTTTGCACTGTTTTTATCTATTAATGGTATTTGTTCTTTCTTTTTGTTATAGGATGAATATACATTTGTATCAATAATGTTGATAATTTCTTCTTCGTTTTCTTTAAAAAGTGCTAGGAAGGATGCGGCAAATGCTGATCCAAAGTAAGGGCCTATCCATAATGGTAATGACTGAATATAAAAGATTAGTAGTTGAAATATTTTTGTAATACTTAAAAATGATATAAATATGGAATATATTTTAAAAGAATTTGATGCTTTGAAAATTTTATAATATAAATATGTATATAATGTAGATGTTGAAAACATTGGATTTAATGTTGTATTTGTTACAAAAACAAAAAATAATAAAGAAAAGAAAATAAATAATAAGTAAAATATATGATTCATTATATATTTAATATATTTATTATCAATATATAAAAGGGAATTATATTTTCTATTATGATTAGTATTGAACATGTCATATGAATAGAAATCTTCATATGTATTAAAATTATATAAAGAACTCATATTTCTTAATTTGTTTATATTAAAGGTCAATGATTGATCATTTTTATTTTCTTCCATAAATTTCTTTTTATAATTATATAAACTTAATAATAACAAAGTTATTAAAAATGTTGATATAAATTCACAAAGAAATGTTTTCATAATTTCTTTTTTTGGTAATAAGGTAT
>NW_017385245.1:0-1172 GCF_001602025.1 Plasmodium gaboni | reverse complement strand
TTATATAAACTTAATAATAACAAAGTTATTAAAAATGTTGATATAAATTCACAAAGAAATGTTTTCATAATTTCTTTTTTTGGTAATAAGGTATAAATAAATATACTACCATATAAATGAGCACATATAATACTAGCAACTATACCACCAAAATATTGAAAAGTAACATAAAGTGTTGAAAGAGCGAATCCATATTTTTTTGGTTCTGTTAACCATAAAGCATATGTATAAGCTGGATTTATATGTGCACCTAACAAAATAAATATTACATATATAAAGCAACCTACAAAAGAATATATTGCATGATTACTAGTTTTTTTATTTTGTGAATTTTTTAATACTTCATATTCATCAATATCTTTTAAATTGATATTATTAATATCTTCTATTTTTATTTTACTATATTCATTTACAGGTTCTTTAAAAATAATTTTATCTACACTTTTAATCATATTCTCTTTATTATTTATATCATTTTCATTCTTAATATTTTTTTCATCAGTCTCTTTATTATTTATTTTCTCATTTTTTAATTCTTTGTTTGTATTATCATAATTTTCATTTTTATTAGATATATTTTTAGCATCCTCCATATCTTTTATTTTCTCATCAGATATTGTGTTTACTTCTTTTTCATTTATATTATCATTATTATTATTATTTTTTATTTTTTCATCATCCTTTTGATATTCATTTTGTGAATTATTCTTTATTTTATCATCATTTCTTTCCATTTCCTTTTTATTTTGTTCGTTCCCTTTATATTCGTTATTATCTTTTTCTAATAATATATTTTCCACGACATTTTTACCTTCTTGTTCTAAGTTATTCATATATTTAATATTATTAATTTCTCCTTCGAAATTATTGTAACCAGGTATTAAAATATCATTAGTTTTATAAGGGTTAATTTGTTTGGTGTGTTTAATTATATATTCTTCATTTGAATTTGAATTTAACATATATATCGATATAAAAAAAACAAAAAGGAACGAACCAATAAATTCAAAAAATAAATTATATTTATATTTTTTAAATGATTTTACATTTATCTCTTTTATTATATCTTTTACATAACCTTTGATAAACTTTATAATTTTTCTCAACACATTTTTAATAGATCTTTTCAAAAATAACCCTTTTTGTATTTTCATTTTACAAAAAAAAAAAAA
>NW_017385244.1:0-1631 GCF_001602025.1 Plasmodium gaboni | reverse complement strand
ATATATTTTTACAATTGTGAATTTATTCATAATATATTATTGTAATATTTTTATAAATATAAAATGTTAAAGGAAAAAATATAAAAAAAAATATATGAAAAAAAAAAAATAATAAAATCAAAATATAACTTGTAAATATTATAAAAAAAAATTATTTATTAATATATTGTTGTAAAAAATAATGTTTTTATTATAATAATCTTTTGGATTCATGAAATATTTGGATATTTAATATATATATATATATATATATAATTATTTATGATAAAAAAAGTTATTGAAGTTTTTTTATAAGTTCTTTAAAAAAGAAAAAAAAAAAAAAGGAAATAATACACATGTATATATATATATATATATATATGTAACACCAAAAAAATAAGCAAAAAAAAAAAAAGAAAAATGTAACAAAGACAAATATTTTTTGTTGACAAGTCTAAGAAAATAATATGTCCCTTTTATTATTTTCAATCCAAAAAGTAAAAACCATACATACAAATAGTATATATTCTATTTGTATATATAAAAAGAGAAACCAAAAAAAGAAAAAAAAAGAAAAAAAAAAGTTAAAAATGTACCTAATATTATTCAGGTTACTATTTTATTTCAACATGCAATGTTCTTCTTTTAAGATATTTATTGTATTTATATAATTGTAATTTTTTTGGAGTATTATTTTTATTTTTTTCTGTTACATATCTTGATGGCTGTTTTCCCAATTTTCTTGCTTCAGTGCATTCTAATACTATTACTCTTCTGTTCCTTTTTTTTTTTGCATATAAAAGTGCTATATTAAAAAAAAAAAAAAAAAATTAATATAAATAAAAAAATAAAAATAAATGTAAATGTAAATTCAAGAATGATAATTTTTATAAGGTATAATATTTAAAACAAAGAACAAAACGAAATAAGCTACACAATAATACAAAACATATAATGTTGCGATAGAGGGGGCGAAAATAAGAACCAAGGAATTATTTTATAATCACCAGTTTCATTCATAAATATTAATATATATATATATATATATAATATGTAACTTAATTTGCATATTTATTTATCTAGTAATAATTTTTTTAATAATATTTTACTTTCAAATTTTTATTATATATTACCATTTCTTTTATTGTCTGTGTATCTATTTTGATAAATAGGATTCTTAACCATTTTCATATTCTTTGGAATTATGAACAATTCATAACATTTCATTATTAAAAAAATATACAAAAATAAGTAAATGAAAAGATCACATGGTTTCATATTTCTTATTTATATTTTAAGGAAATTAAAGATTTTATAATAAACATATATATATATATATATATATATATATTATTTTTATATTGACTTTTATTTTAAATAAACATTATATATATTTTTGGAAATATATAAAATGTATACTACTCCTTTTTATCAATCGTAAAATAGTTAGGTACATAATTATTAATTTAAAGGTCTTTCCACTTTTTCCTTCTTGTTATAAATTTTAAAAAGTACTTTCAAAAAATGTAACTATAGTTATTCATTCTTAATCATTCATATATTTTAAAAGGCTTATATGGTCTTTCTTTTTTCTTTTTCTCTTCTACTTTTATCTAATTATCTGTTCTTTATGATTCTTATTTTTCTTTTTC
>NW_017385243.1:0-1013 GCF_001602025.1 Plasmodium gaboni | reverse complement strand
ATAATTATTATTATTATCATAATTTTGATTATTATCATAATTTTGATTATTATCATAATTATTATTATTATCATAATTATTATTATTATTATCATAATTATTATTATTATCATAATTATTATTATTATCACTTATATTTTCATTTATATGTTTTATTCCATTTTGTTTGCTTATTTGTTTACTTGATTTATTTATTTTTGTTGTCTTTCCTATATTCTTTTGTTTTTTATGATTTTTTGTTTTTTTTTTTTTGTTTTTTTTTTTTTCTCTTTTTTCCATTTTGTTTATTAATTTATTTATAATAGTATTATTATTATTTATGTGTGGAGTGTAATATGTTATTATTTTATTATTTTTTTTGTTCTTAACTTTGTTGGATTTATTTTGTTTCTTTTTCTTCATCCTAATAATTTCGAGTTTTATGTTTAAATTTTTAATATTTATATTATTGTTTGTGTGTTTATTTTTTGCAGTATTAATGAAATTATTGAAAAAAATATGAGCATTTTTATGTGTATCTGTTATATTAATAGAATCACTGAGTGTTATAAGAAAGTTGAATTTACCTCTATGGTCATAATTATTTTGAACATTATGATTATTAATATAATCATTATTAATATCATTATTATTAATGATATGATTTTTTTTGGATTCCTTTTTTGTTTCATGCTTTATATGATCTACTTTTTTTTTTTTTATATTTTGAAGGTTGGAATTCTCCTTCCTTTGAATATATACATCTTCTATATTTTTAAAAAATGTTATAAATTTATTTACGTTCAAATCAAAGTACGAAAAATTAAAAGCATTAGAAGAGTCTTTGTGTATATTTTTATTTGTGTCTTTAAAAACATTATTATTCATTATATTATATATATTATATATATTATATTTTGGTTTGACCCCTTGAATAACTTTAAAAAATTTATATATTAATTGAATAAAGAAATAAATAGAAAGAGTATTAGAATTGTAATAATAATAATTATTATTGTGATCATTTTGATCAT
>NW_017385242.1:0-2299 GCF_001602025.1 Plasmodium gaboni | reverse complement strand
CTACTATATATACAACTACTCGAAGAAGTGGTGAAGCTGCTAGTTATATTTTTATAATTATTAAACGCATCTTCATTTTGGTTGTTATTATTTAATGAGAACAAATTTTTAACATTTGAATAAGAATTTTTATTATTATCATAATTTTGATTACTATCATAATTTTGATTACTATCATAATTTTGATTACTATCATAATTATTATTATTATCACTTATATTTTCATTTATATGTTTTATTCCATTTTGTTTGCTTATTTGTTTACTTGATTTATTTATTTTTGTTGTCTTTCCTATATTCTTTTGTTTTTTTTTTTTTGTTTTTTTTTTTTTGTTTTTTTTTTTTTCTCTTTTTTCCATTTTGTTTATTAATTTATTTATAATAGTATTATTATTATTTATGTGTGGAGTGTAATATGTTATTATTTTATTATTTTTTTTGTTCTTAACTTTGTTGGATTTATTTTGTTTCTTTTTCTTCATCCTAATAATTTCGAGTTTTATGTTTAAATTTTTAATATTTATATTATTGTTTGTGTGTTTATTTTTTGCAGTATTAATGAAATTATTGAAAAAAATATGAGCATTTTTATGTGTATCTGTTATATTAATAGAATCACTGAGTGTTATAAGAAAGTTGAATTTACCTCTATGGTCATAATTATTTTGAACATTATGATTATTAATATAATCATTATTAATATCATCATTATTAATATCATCATTATTAATATCATCATTATTAATATCATTATTATTAATATCATTATTATTAATGATATGATTTTTTTTGGATTCCTTTTTTGTTTCATGCTTTATATGATCTACTTTTTTTTTTTTTATATTTTGAAGGTTGGAATTCTCCTTCCTTTGAATATATACATCTTCTATATTTTTAAAAAATGTTATAAATTTATTTACGTTCAAATCAAAGTAAGAAAAATTAAAAGTATTAGAAGAGTCTTTGTGTATATTTTTATTTGTGTCTTTAAAAACATTATTATTCATTATATTATATATATTATATATATTATATTTTGGTTTGACCCCTTGAATAACTTTAAAAAATTTATATATTAATTGAATAAAGAAATAAATAGAAAGAGTATTAGAATTGTAATAATAATAATTATTATTGTGATCATTTTGATCATATTGATCATTTTGATTATTATTCTCTTTATCATTGTTTAAAAGAATAACATTTAATAGTTGTAATATATCAGAATATTCAAATGTAGACATATAAAAAAAATTGTTCATAAAATAAAAAGGATATCTGTGATTATCTACCATTTGCTGTTCATATATATAATTATCTATACAAATAAATAATTTTTTTTTTTTTATTAAATATAATAAACTTCTTATTGAAAAAAATGTTATATATCTTTTATTCATTATATATGTTTGTGATACATTTAATAATAATTTTAATATAATAACTTGTAAATTTAATAAAAAAATATTTGTAACACTTAATATTGTAGTATTATAAAAGAATATATCTAATAAGTGTATGATTTTATTTTCATCACATTGATTATATGGTATATAAAATATTTTATTTATAATATTCCATAATATTTTAAATAAATAATAAGACACATAAGAATATAATTCATTCAATTTACTTCCTATCAACCCTAAATATAAACATTTCATAAAACAAAAATGATCATTTATTATATATATCATTTTTTTTATGTATTTATTCTTTTTATTATTTTTTAAAGAATATATATCTTCATCATAAATATTCTTATAATATTGTAAATCTTTAAATATATCTAAATCTTCATATATATATGACTTACTCTCCTCGTTTGTGTCATTTATCTCATATGCAGATATACATGGTTCATTTTTATCATTCAAATGTTTTTTATTATAATCATTTTTATTGTGATATTTTTCATGTTGTATTAAAACCATATGGATACTCTTCTCTTTATCACTATTATTATTAATGTCAACATTAGATGTGGACTTTTTTTTTTTTTTTTTTTTTTTTTTTTTTTTTTTTTCCAGATGAATATTTTGTACTCCTCCTTTTTTTATGTTCATAAATAAAGACAATATATTTGAAGTTTCATTTTTTTTTTTTATTAAAGATTTATAAAATTTTTTGATAATATAATATAAAGTGTCATGACTTAGATAAGGAACAAGTTGTAAGAAAACTGCCAATGCATGAATATATTCATCGAAATTAATTTGTTGAGATATTATATTTAAAATATGATTAATTATATGATTAGACTTACTAATGTGTGATATAAATAAAATACATATTTTTA
>NW_017385241.1:0-2220 GCF_001602025.1 Plasmodium gaboni | reverse complement strand
ATTATCTGATTACATTTTTTTTTCACATCCTCATGCAGTAGTATCTTTTCTTTATTTTTCATATTACTTTTATATTTTTTGTCCATTATAAAAATACAGTCATCATTATTATTATTATTATTATTATTACTATTATTACTATTGCTATTATTATTATTATTGTTGTTGTTTTTTTTATTATTTATTTTTTTATTTTTATTTGAAGGAAAAAATATGTTTGCATAAAAATCATGAATAGATAATTTTCTTATAAAATTGTTTTTATTTTTTATTTCTTCTATTTTTTTTGATAATATTTCTTTGAATGGAAATATTTTTTTTTTTTCATCCGATTGATTGTTAATCAAATATTTGTTGTTAATAAATAATTTGTCTATTTGATTTTTTTTATATGTAATACTATTATTTATATTATTACTTATAGAAAAATTCTTATTATATTTTATATCTTCTTTATAATTATCTTTATTTTTTTTTTTTTGGTTTGTGTTCATTATATATGTATTCCTATTCACCACAATATTATGATTCCCACTTTCTTCTTCTTCTTCTTTTTCTTCTTCTTCTTTTTCTTCTTCTTCTTCTTCTTTTTCTTCTTCTTCTTTTTCTTCTTCTTCTTCTTCTTTTTCTTCTTCTTCTTCTTCTTCTTCTTCTTCTTCTTCTTCTTCTTTTTCTTTTTCTTTATATTCTATATTATTCACACTGTTGTCGTTTATTCTTTCCTCTTCATCATTCTCTTCTTGATGTGGACAAGGAATACATTCTTCTATATGTACATTTTTTTTTAAACTATTCTGTAATATATATTTTTTTTTCCAGCTGATATCATTAATACGATGTTTTAATACATACTTCTCTAAATTTAAAGAAAAATCATATTCTTTTTTTTTTTGAGAAATATTTTCTTCGAGTAGACAAGTATGTTTTTTCTTTTCCTTCATTATGTCTATATTTATATCATTATCATTTTTTGGAGCTATTAATATATCTTTTATTATTATATTATCTTCATCATAATTATGATGTTCATGATAAGTATCACTATTAGTTTTTTTTTTGTTGTCGTTATGTTCTTTTTTAACTTTCATGATGATATCCTTTTCTTTCTGTTCATCATTCGAACATTTTAAAAAACAAATTATATTTTTTTTTATTCTATCCATTTTTTTTTCTTCTTCTTCTTCTATATAATAATGATTATTTCCATTATCTTTATTCATTATAAATAAACTGCTATGATATTTTTTTTTTGTTCTTATTGATAATATTAAAGAAAGGAATACATTTTTTTTTTTTTTCTCTTTGTATATTTTTTTCCTTTCAACTTTTATATAACCTTTTTTAAAAAAATCGTCCATTTTTTTTTTTTTTTTCTTTTTTTTTTTATTATCAAAATGTTGAAGAGTATCATTATGAATTCTATCATCCATCATATGAGTATGATATATCATCATATTTCCATATATTTTTTGATTATTTCTTATATTATATTTTATTATATTTTTTTCATTTTTGTCTTTTGCATTTAATAAAATGAATGGAGTTTTATAACATTTAGATATTTTTTTTTTTTTTAAATAAAATAATTTATAATTTTCATTGAGAATTTTTTTTTTAATCCATTTTTTTTGAACTTCATTATTATATAACATATTATTTTTTATTAACTTTTGAATATATTTTTTTTTTTTTTTTTGTATATTTGAAATATTCTTTTTATTTTCTTTTTTTATTAAATATTTTAATATGTATATTTTATGTATATATTTATATTTTCTTTCTTCTTTGAAATATAACTTATTTTTCTGATTTGAACAAAATTTTGTCTTCATATGATATTTATTATTATATTTCATTTTTTTTTCATTGTTTATATTTTTATTATCTTTATTTCTTATTTTATATGTATCACATTTGATATCATTATAATTATCATTGTCATCATTTTGATAATATCCATTTTTTTGTATAACTTTTTTTTCACTCCTTATATTATTACTTAGACGACACATATTATTATGCAATCTAATATTTTTTTTATTACATTTTAATTGTTTATCTGTAGTATTGTCATTTGTATTATTTAATATAATCTTTTTATTTTTATTAAAATGTGGCATGATATATTCATTTTTGTCACAATATTGTGTAAACAAAATATTTTCTTCATTCACAGTTTTTATAATATTCATTTCATTCTCTTTTTTGTGCATATTTTTG
>NW_017385240.1:0-1310 GCF_001602025.1 Plasmodium gaboni | reverse complement strand
AAAAAAATAAATGTGTTAATAATATTTTATATTTATTTAATGCTGCATAATAATAAAATATCTTCATTTTTTTTTTTTTCTTTTTACTATTATTATTATAATCACATAAAGCTATATCAAATAGGGCGTGAAACCTAATCATAATATGATCATTATCATAAATATTATTTTGATCATGATATTTTTTATTTTTATTTTTATTTTTATTTTTATATTTATTTTCAATAGGGTCTTTATCTAATTCACTTACATTATTTACATGATGTATATTATTTTCTTTTGTATTTCTTTTCTTTGTATTCATATTTTTATTATTCTGTCCACTTGATAATACATTTTTCTTATGCCTATTGATACTCCATATTTTTTTAACAAGATTTATGAGGAAATAATTTAAATTAATTTTATTTTCTGATATATTTCTTATTTTTAAATATGTTAATTTATTCAACAGATTAAAAATACAATTTATTTCGTTTCTAAAATTTATGATTGTATCTGTATTTTTATATTTAGTAAATCCATTATCATCTAATATATTATCACGGTTATTTTTATATTCTTCATTTATGTAGTGGTTAAAATTTTCATCATGTTCTTCATTTTGTTTTATAAAGAGTATATCCATAAGATCATATATATAATTATTATTATTATTATTATTATTGTAAGTTGTGTTATTAATTATATTATTTGTATCATCATTATTTCTTATTAATATGAAGAGTCCATTTATCAGCCTTGAAAATAATTTTAAAGAATATATAAAATCGACATGTTCTCCTATCTCTTCTTTGTTGTTTATAATTATTATATTATCCTTATTGAATACGTCGTAAGATTTAAAAAAAGAATTATTATAATTACATGTATCATATTTATTTCCATCAGTCATCATCATCATCATATTATTATTATTATTATTATTTGTTGTTGTTGTTTTTTTTGTTTGATTAATATTTTTTTTTTCATCTGCATGCTTTGGATATTTCAATATATGAGGGAAATTAAATATAGAAGAAAATATGAATGGGTTCGAAAATAAATATTTTTCTAAATACATCTCTGAATATAATATGAAGAAATATTGATATCTATCATATATTTTATTTAAATTATATATTTTTATATAGTAGAAGAAAATAAAATAAAAGACAAAAGATAAATTATATAATCCTGCATCAAATAAATTTATAGAATATAAATATAATTCACTTTTATATATATTCACACTGTTTATATTATTAAAGTCTTTATAATTCTGTTTAAATTGAATAATGTTTATATCTTCGTGTATATATTTTTTTTTT
>NW_017385239.1:0-1576 GCF_001602025.1 Plasmodium gaboni | reverse complement strand
TGATCGTGATGATCATCATCACTATAATTTTGATTATTATAATTATCATCATCTGAATTATCGTTGTTTTCTTTATTCATATAATTTTTGGCTTCTTCACATACATAATCCATATTATAATAAAATGAATTTAACATGCAATATAATATTAGTTGAAAAAAATTATTTAAACGAGGTACATTTATATGTAACAATAAAATTTGTAAGATTTTTATTTCTTCTATATTTAATTCATAATTTATTACATTAGAATATTTTAAATATTCTTTTAGTTTTTTTTCTTCATTATCTACAAGTTTGGTGTTCTTATTATTTTTTTCATTATTAGAATTATTATCACTGTTTGATAATTCGGATAGTTTATCTTCATCATCACTTAATAAGGAATTATCATCATCATCATCATCATCATCATTATTAATATTATTGTTGTAATTTTTCTTTTTTTTATTATTATTTTTTTCTTCTTTTTCCTCCTTATCATCATCATCATCAGAATTTAAATTAAAATCGTCGAGCGAAATGGATTCGTTTTCAAATAAATAAATCGATTTATCTTTATTTTCTTTCTCCTCTTCTTTTTGTTCTAATTTTTTTTTTGTTAAAAAATTATTATCTTCTCTAGGTAAATTATTCGAACTATACAAACTTTCTTTCTTATTTTTATGCATGTTATATATTTCACAGTGAATAAAATTAAGGTCATATACAAACTGACTTTTCTTTAAACTACAAGAAATGTCTTGATAATTATAATGTGTCTTCTCTAATTTTTTATTTTCTATAATAAAACGTAATGCACAATTTTTTTTAATATTATAAGTTGTTCTTTCTTTATAAAATATATTTAATAATATATGCAAAAGTAACTTTAACGATACATGTACATGTGAAAACAAACCAATCTTAATATAATTTAGTAGTAATATTGGATGATAAAAAACTAACTTTTTATTTTTATTCTTATAATGAAAATTATTCACATTATATATTTTATTCACACTATATATTTTATTCATATTATTTATACTTTTTATAGTTTCTTTCTTTTTCAATTTTTCTCTTAATAAACCTCCTTCCTTATAATCATCTCTATTTAATATATCCAATTTATAATAATTTAATAGATGCTTTTTAAACTTGTTCAATAAATTTATTTCATAAAAATTTATCTTGTCATGTAAATATATATTTTCTTTTTTTAAATAATATTCTTCTAATCTTCTTTCTTTTGTTGTTGATATATAATTATTTGATTTATTTTCTATTTCACTATTTTTCTTTTCTTCAACAACATTATCATCATAATAATTACCTCCTACACAATCATCTTGATATTCATTCTCACTTACATCTTGTAATATCAACAATTTGTTATCATACAAAAAAGGGGAATGCTTCGAATATATAAAAATATTATTGTTCTCATATTTTAAAATATTCCACTTTTCATCATCACATGCATTGTTATATAATACAACCGATTTATAACAAAAATTATTTTTATAATTTCTATTATATTTTCTAATAATTTCTTTATTTTCATACAATTCATTTGTATTCATTTTATCATACA
>NW_017385238.1:0-4808 GCF_001602025.1 Plasmodium gaboni | reverse complement strand
ATTAAACATTGGTTCTGTATGTTTTTTAAGATATTGTTTTTGACATTTTAAAAAATTACAAATTTATTAATTTCATATATTACTTTTATATTGTTTTATTATATTTTTTATTTTATTTTTTTTGTGTTTTTTTTGAATATATTAATATATATGAACAAGGCTGAACATAATATATATAAACATTTTGAAGGTGTTAAAATATAAATTGTAAAGTATATTAATATCTTGTCATATTATTAAATATGAAAATTGTATTGTTATGATAAAATTATATTATAATACAAGCGTCACTGTTAACGAAATATAAATATAAAATTAATTGTTAATATTAGTGTTAATATGAATATTATTTGGAGTGTTATTATATTTTTTTTCTTTATTCTTTTTCATTGTTCGTTAAAAATTTATTGTATATTAAAAAATTAGATAAGTAAAAGATTTTTTAATAGAATTATATAAATGTACACACATAGAAAGATATAAACATAAGAAAAATATGTTATACACATTACACACACACATAAAAAAAAAAAAAAAAAGAAAAAAAAAAGAAAGAAATAAGCGAATAAATATATAAATATAAACAATCACGTAAACATATTAATATATGATTTTGTTATTTTATTTATTTTTTATATTAATATGTGGATTAAAGAAAAGGTTTAATATATATATATATATTATATATATATATATTTCATATAATAAATCATATATAAGGAGATGAATATAAAGTTTTGAAAAACATTTAAACAAAAGCTTTAAAAATGAAGATAATATAATTAAAGAAATAATATATTAAAAAAAATAAGGTGTTTTACGTACTGGTATTTATAGCATACATATAAATATATATATATATATATATACATACATACATATATAAATAAATAAATATATATATATTTGTGAAATTATTACCAAGAATGTTTATATATAAACAATCTTTTTGTTTGTTGTATAATACTCACCATTTTATTGTACATCATAATTATTGTATTATTAAATATAACATGAGAAATATTCATATTTAATCTTTTATTTATAGCAACATTTTGTTACATAAACAAGTTACAATGTTTTATATATTTTTTTGTATTATTTAGTGTTGTATTTCTTATATATATGAAAAAATTTATGTAGATTTTTTTTTTGTTTAAGGGGATGACATATAAAAATTTATATGTTCGTATATTTATATGTTCATATATTTATATATTTATAAAATTTGAATGTGATTAATTGTATTTTTAAAAAGGTGGGAAATATTTAAGAGATACATATAATGTGTTATATATTAAAATAAATATGTCAAGTTGAAGAATACGAATAAAGAAAGAAAAAAAAAAAAAAAAAAAAAAAATTAAATATTGAACATTAAAAAATATATATATTGAATGAACAATTTAAATATAAATAAATAATATTTATATGTATTTTCCAAGAATATGATGTTTAAGTTTATATATGAAAAGAGAAATGAATTAATATATTAATTGTTAATGTTATATATTCTATATATAATTAATTATATTCCCCCATTTTAAATTTTATTATTATTATATATAAAATTGTAAATATAAATAAATATATATATATATATATATATATATATTAAATATAACGGAAGGCATTCTTAATTTGTGTGCGTACATATAGCTCATCATATATTTATTAAGTTTGATTAATACATATATATTGAACATAAAAAAAAATTGAAATTTTTTTAAATTTAGAAAAAAAAAAATAAGAATTTAAATAAATGAACAAAATTGGGACAATATCACCTCTTCGAAGGAAGGGATTGAGTTATCAAAATTATGAAGCGAGGAAAATTTATAAAAAGTCAATAATAAACATATGAACATATATTTTATCAAGTAATTATTTAAGAAAATATATTATGTGTAAATTTATTATTTTTTTTAATTCTTTTTGAATTTATTAAAATGTTAAATAATAAATGATTATATATATATATATATGATTAAATTAACTAGATAGGAGAATGGTCTATGAAAAAAAATTAAAGATGAAATTTTTTTTTTTTTTTTTCCGTATTTTAACATGATAACAATATTATATTGTATTATATATATAGAATAAATTTTTATTCTTATGTATATATACAAAATAATATATTTATTAAAAATAAATTTAATTTATTTTATGTCTTGATTTTGTTCCCTTCCTTCGTTTTAAGATATATGCCTATATATATATATATATATATATATATATATATATATATATATTATTTAAAGGAACGTTTGATACTACATTATCGAAGGTATTATTATAATTTTATATATAATAAGTAGATATATTGTAGTAGTAGAATTGTTAATATATTATATAAAGAAATTATTATAATTATACTTTCTACATTTAATAAGCTAGTAATTTTTCAATTTTTTACATTTTAATTTTATTTAATAAACAAGAAAAAAAAATATATTATAATAATATATACACTAATAAATTATAATATATATATATATATATATATATATATGTGAGGTGGTATGTGTACGTATATATATATATATATATAATAATTTATTAGTGTATATATTATTATAATACATTTGTTTTTTTTTTATAAGACTTGTTTTGTTTGACTTAATGTTAATTTATAAACACACATAATCTTAACGATGGATGTCTTGGTTCCTACAGCGATGAAGGCCGCAATTAAATGCGATATTCTGTATGTATTATATACAACATTTGAATAAATGCTGAATGTAGAATTACAATACTGTATAATTTTTTTTACGAAAGAAATGCTTATAACAGTACTCCTAAATTATCACATTAAAAAATTATATATATATATATATATATATATATATATATGTATATATAATGAACCGGTGTTTTCGTTTTACTTATCTATGTGATGACATTTTACCCTCTGTAAGTATATATTTTTATAATTGTACTATGGAGGGAGAAAAGCAACGTGTTAATTAATTTTACCTTAGGCCTCATAGTCTCACGATTATGACGTTACATAGTACTAGACACTTTTGACGTTCCCGATTTTTATTGAGTTCGTATTAGTGTTTAAGAGGTAGCATAATAAATGGTTATAGGTTTTAAGACTTAATAAGAGTCGAAATAAAAAAATCCCTGTTTATAGAAAAAGAAGCAGGGTTTATGCTTGCACATATATACGTTTGGTATATATGTGTCTCGGTACTCTCTGAGGGTTTTATATATTGTTCTAATATAAAATGATTTCACGCTTTTGGGCTATGCATATAAAAAAACAGTATTAATTATATATATTTTTATGTATTTTAATATTTGTTTTTTTTATGTATAGTTAAAAGAGTAGCTGTAACGGGGAATAAATATGCTTTGACATACCTTCTACATGTGAAAAACTTTTCGCTAGATTGTGTACATCATAGATCCGAATAATTTGTTCGTAGCCTCTTCCTTTTCTTTTAAAGAACTGGATTATGTGCTACTAGTAGAACTTAGGAAGACATCTTAATTTTATATTAGTACAAATGTAACCATATTTGAATGTTAACACTTTGTCTTATAAAATTAGGAATTTGGTTTGAATGAGAGACTTTATTGAAACGACCTGCACACATATGTATTTATGTGTGTATATGTTTATATGTGTATATATATTTATGTATACATTCTATATAGTAAGGTTATATGAGTGGCCACACATTTATATATCGCATATATAACATACAGGTTGTTACTACATGATATTTTGTTTATGCTTTTTCATTCCCCCTGTTTATTTTTTACGACCTGGGGAATTCATGAAGTCTTTTTGTTTATTCCATGGAATAGAGGAGCAAATGGAGTCACAACTGAAAAAAAAAACTTGCACACATATATACTATATGTATGTATATATGTATGTATATATGTATGTACATATGTATGTATATATTTGTATTTATGTGTCAAGTGTTGTGCGTGAATCTATTGAGAGGGACGATAATATAATGTCAATGTTCTTTCTGTGATTAATTTAGGAGGGTAAATCCGCTGAATTTTAAAAATTGCTAAAATATAACTAAGCGGAAGAAAAGAAAATAACTATGATTCCTTTAGTAACAGCGCGTGAAAAAGGATAAGCTCAATTTAGAGAATCCTACGATTTTTTTTTAAAAGAATTTTAGGAATTGTTTCTTTTTTTATATAATATATACTCTATATGATAACTGTTCTTTGGATTATATATTACGTAATGTGTATATACATCTATTTTACGGGTACACAAGAGCAAAGATATTAAAAAACAAATAGGAAATATAATGGAACATTATCCCAGAGAGGGTGAAAGGCCCGTACTTGTTTTAATATCTACCTTGTGCTTAAATTAGAGTTAAAAATAAAGAATGAGTTGTGTTTGATGAATATGGGACACTAATACGTGTGATAAAAATTCACATAAAGCTAAATATGTGTAGGAGACCGATAGCAAACAAGTACCGTAAGGGAAAGATGAAATAGTACTCAGGAATGAGCCATTAAATAGTACCTGAAATCGTTAAGGTGGAAAGGATTAAGAGCGTGAAGACGTAAGGGTTTTATTAAAAAGTATGTACATGTGTATATATATATATATGTATGTATAAGAGAGAATTTCATTTTCTCTTTGGTAATTTCCTTATTATAATAAACAAAAGTGAATGAGAGAAATTTTGAAGATTGAAGTAATTTTTTAAAAAAATTAAAGAATTAATTATATATATAGTAATAAATTTTTATTTATTTTTATTTATTTTTATGTAATTGATTATTTTTTTTTTTTAAAGAATGTGAAT
>NW_017385237.1:0-4661 GCF_001602025.1 Plasmodium gaboni | reverse complement strand
CATTTGAAAGATGAGCCTATAGATGATTATGTAAATAATAATTCCAAAGGTGAATCAGAAGATTATTATTATGAACAACAGAATGTCCAAGATGCATCAGATCAATTGACATATAATTATTCTTTAGAACAAGATGCATCAGGTCAATTGACATATAATTATGCTTTAGAACAAGATGCATCAGGTCAATGGACATATAATTATGCTTTAGAACAAGATGCATCAGATCAATGGACATATAATTATGCTTTAGAACAAGATGTACAAAATGAAGAAGAGTATTATGATAGAAGTGGATATGTGAAGGATGTTGATTCAGAAAAGGGTGATACTGAACATCTGAATGACGTATCTACAGATAACAATACAAGTACTAATTTGAAAGATGAACCTATAGATGACGATACAGATAAACGTTTAAAAGATGAACCTATAGATGACGATACAGATAAACGTTTAAAAGATGAACCTATAGATGACGATAGAAATCAACTTTTAAAAGATGAACCTGTAGATAACGATACAGATAAACGTTTAAAAGATGAACCTGTAGATGACGATACAGATAAACGTTTAAAGGATGAACCTGTATATGACGATACAGATAAACGTTTAAAAGATGAACCAATTGATATCGATAAAACAAATTTTAAAAAGGGTTTACATGAACAACAAATTAATCCATGGACTACAACATTAGCAGATCTAAAAAATACTAATAATAGTGTGAATATAGAAAAAAAAAATAAAACTAATGAACAAGTAAAAAATACGAAAAGTAAATCATCTAATATTATAAAACCTTCTAAGTTTAATAAAGAGAATCTTTTTGATCAAAGACTTCAAAGTATTGAAGGAAAAAATTTTTTGGAAGGAAGAAGCCAAAATTTAGAAGGAAGAAGAAATTTTGATGATAGAATTCAAAGTGTAGAAGGAAGAAGACATTTTGATGAAAGGAATCAGAACATTATGGATAGAAGAAACTTTGATGAACGAAATGAACAGATTAATGAAAGAAGAAATTTTGATGAACGAAATGAACAGGTTAATGACAGAAGAAACTTTGATGAAAGAAATGAACAGATTAATGACAGAAGAAATTTTGATGAAAGAAATGAACATGTTAATGATAGAAGGAACTTTGATGAAAGAAATGAACATGTTAATGATAGGAGGAACTTTGATGAGAGGAACCAAAATGTAATGGATAGAAGAAACTTTGATGAGAGGAACCAAAATGTAATGGATAGAAGAAACTTTGATGAGAGGAATCAAAATGTAATGGATAGAAGAAACTTTGATGAGAGAGACCAGAACGTTATGGATAGAAGAAACTTTGATGATAGAAATCAACAGGTTAATGATAGAAGAAATTTTGATGAGAGGAACCAAAACGTTAATGATAGAAGAAATTTTGATGACAGAAATCAACAGGTTAATGACAGAAGGAACTTTGATGAGAGGAATCAAAATGTAATGGATAGAAGAAACTTTGATGATAGAAATCAACAAATTAATGACAGAAGAAATTTTGATGAGAGGAACCAAAACGTGAATGATAGAAGAAATTTTGATGACAGAAACCAACATGTTAATGACAGAAGAAATTTTGATGACAGAAACGAACAAATTAATGAGAGAAGAAATTTCGATGAGAGATATCAAAATGTTAATGAGAGAAGAAATTTCGATGAGAGATATCAAAATGTTAATGAGAGGAGAAATTTTGATGAGAGATATCAAAATGTTAATGAGAGACGACATTTTGATCAAAGGGATCCAAATATAGAAGAGCGAAAATTTTTTGATCCAAGAAATCCGAATGGTCCAGATGTAAGGTTTCCACATCCTCAGTGGGGTCCAGGAATGATGTATGGAAGACCATATTATCATTGGGTTCCATATATGGGTGATGGAAGAGGTCCAACTTTTTGGAATCCTCATCAACATATGGCATATGGAAGACCACCACCCCCCTATTATTGGGTACCTCCACAAGCATTAGATTATGTAAAAGGAGGTAATCCAATGGAACAGAGAAGAGAAGAAGAAAGGGGATATATGGGAGGAAGAGGTAGTAGTAGATACCCCGAAGAGGAAAGATATAATTATAATAACCAAAGAAGTAGTAATAATAGTATACCTGAAGGAAGAAATTATGAAGAGAATGCATATGAAAGAGGAGGTCATAATAAATGGGATTTTCGAAATATATATGATAGATTAAGAGATGAAGATGAAAATGCTTATGAACAACCTAGTAGTACATCTGCGAATAGAGGAAGAGGTAATGAAAGATATCCTCAATCAAGAGATAGAAGAGAAGAAAGATATAACTATGGTAATGATTATTATAATAGAGGAAATGAAAGAACATCTAATAATACAAATGTTAGAAGTAGTAGTACAAGTAGTGGAAATAGAGAATTAATGCCTTACAAAAAGGAGGTATTACCGTTTGGTGTTAGTAATTCAGAATTAGAAGATACTTTAACAGAAGAAGAATTAAATGAAAGAATAAGAAGATTAGATTTAACTGTATCTGTTAAAGATATGTTTATATTATGGAATCATATACTTGCACATGAAAGAAAAAAATATACAAAAATGCAAGAATATTTAATGTATTATAGTCAATATTTAGAAAAAACATATCATGTTCCTACAGCTTTTAGAAAAAAATATTGGTGGAGGGTACATTATATTTTGACAGAAGAAATAGTTAAGAGAGAAAGAGCTGATAATTTAGATTTCCATAAGTTCTTACGTAAAGGATGTTGTGAAAAACGTGAATTTATATATTTTATTAATTCTAAAAGAAAAGGATGGGCGGATCTAACGGATACAATGAAAAGTATATGGATGGAAAGATTGACTTATAAAATGAGAAAATATAGTGGAGTATAAATACAAATTAAAACTAAAAAGGATGTTCATATATTATAAGATAATGGGAAAAAAAATATATATATATATATATATATATATATATATAAATGTGTGTACATGTATATACTTTTTATTTTTTATTTTAAATTTGTTCTTTATTTTTTTTTTTCTTTTTTTTTCTTTTAATAATTGTCAAAAAGAGACATTAATATTTTTTTTATATTTTATAAAAACACGAATTAAAAATTTTGTTTATTAAATTTTTTGTATGAATTCTTTTAAAAAAATTAATAATTTCTATATATATCAAATAATATTATACAAATATTTATGTATATGTATAAAATTATATGAATATATTCATTTAATATATTTCAGATTTTTTTAAATATAATAATAATGCAAAAACAAGTACTAATGCATAACTGATAGCTATGGTACTATATGCCATAGATACATAAGTAGCAACACAAGCTGTTGTATATCCTATTATAAATAATACTATTACATATATTGGTACGGATACAAAATTTTGCATAAGATAATTTAACATTTTGTCTATATATTTTGAAGGTATACGATGTAATAAGTCTAAAATTTTTTTAAATATACTTTTTTTATTTTTTAGTTCTATTTTTCTTTCATACATATCTAAATACATTTCTTCATATCCTTTAAACATGTCATCTCTAATTTCTATATTTCGTTCTTCATATGATGTATTTTTTAAAAAATTATCTAAATCTAAACAATCAATAATAAAAATATCTTCTGTAAATTCTTTGTTTTTTATTTCTTCTTTTATTGTCTTCTTTTTAAAAAAGGATAGATATCCCTTTTTTGTTTGTTCACTGTTATCATAGGTTGATAAGGATCTAAATTTTTTAAAATGGGGTATATCACATTTGTTATACTTTTTTTGGATAATATCCTAGATAAAAAAATATATATATATATATATATATATATATATTTATTTATGGTATATATAAATATGAAGTATCATATTAGGTGGTAGCATAATTATTTTTTTATTTTTACTTACATTATTATATATGTGAAATATTGATATTACAAGGTAATATATTATAACTTTACAGAAGAAAAAATACATAATTCTTTTATTTAAACATCATATAATATTACAAAAATATTATTTACATAATAATATATATATATATATATAGTCGCAATAATATTATGTGTACAATATAAACATAATTTTTTAATTTCTTATATATTATAACATAATTTCCATTATGAATATATGCATTATATTTTATTATTATATAATGTTCTAAATATAAAAATAAAAAAATAAATGTATGTATTCAAATAATATATATTACATCACATAATGT
Source organism: Plasmodium gaboni (assembly GCF_001602025.1). Lineage (NCBI taxonomy): Eukaryota > Apicomplexa > Aconoidasida > Haemosporida > Plasmodiidae > Plasmodium > Plasmodium gaboni. Next base: position 411 of record NW_017385237.1, on the reverse strand, counting down.
AAAATTAAATTGATTGCATCTATATATATATATATATATATATATATATATATATTTTATTTGGTTAATCTAGTAACAAATATATATTATACTACAAAACATTTATATTTTCCTTTTTTTATATTTTTAATTTATTTTAAGGAATAATTATATATACAAAATAATATTATAGAAGAAAAAAAAATAAAAAAATAAAACAAAACAAGAAGAAATAAAAAAACCTAAAACTATTGAATGATATATGAATATATTGAAAATATCTAAAATGAAATAATTATATTCTATGAAATCTATATATTATTAAAATATAAATAAATTCATATATATATATATATGTATACATATAAGGTAATTATTTTGAACAATTCTATATATTATCATATTAGTAAAATTAGAACAAAATATATTACA
>NW_017385236.1:0-9540 GCF_001602025.1 Plasmodium gaboni | reverse complement strand
ATGAAGGAAGTGAATTAGCGAAAACGGTGGGAAATGTAAATTTAAGTCCTATACAATATGATAAAGAAAAATTAGAAAAGATTAATGCTTTAAAAGAAAAATTACATAATTGTGGAAAGAAACTAATATTACTTGATGATATGACAAAGACACAAACTACAAATTTTAATATTATAAATGAGGATCCTGAGTTTGTTACGTCTATTGTTTATACATCTGGAACATCTGGGATGCCAAAGGGTGTTATGTTGAGCAATAAAAATTTTTATAATCAATTATATTCTATATATAATCATAGTGTAAGAAAAAGGTATAGTCTTCAATATCATTTATCTTATATGCCAATATCACATGTATTTGAAAGAACATTTGCGTATAATACTATATTATTTGGTGGGACAATAAATATATGGAGTAAGGATATAAATTATTTTTCCAAAGATATATTTAATTCAAAGGATGTTATAATGGGAGGAGTACCTAAAGTGTTTAGTAGAATTTATACTAATGTTATGAACGAAATCAATAATTTATCAACTTTTAAAAAATATATAGTAAAAAACATGATATCCTTACGTAAACATAATAAAAATGGTTGGTTAGTTAAATTTCTTGAAAATATTTTTCATGTATCCAGGAAAATAAGGGAGAAGATTAATCCAAATTTAGAAGTTATATTAAATGGTGCTGGAAAATTATCACCATCTGTTGCCCAGGAATTATGTACATTATTAAATATCAATTTTTGTCAAGGTTATGGTTTAACAGAATCTACGGGAGCTATCTTTGGTAACCACGTGCAAGATTCAAATTTTGAATGTATAGGAGGACCTATTGCTCCAAATACCAAATATAAAGTAAGATCGTGGGAAATATACCAAGCTTCGGATAGTTTACCCAAAGGAGAATTATTAATTAAGAGTGATTCTATATTTAAAGGATATTTTTTAGAAAAGGAACATACAAAAAAGGCTTTTACTGAAGATGGGTATTTTATAACAGGAGATGTGGTTCAAATTAATAAAAATGGATCTTTATTATTTTTAGATAGATCAAAAGGATTAGTAAAATTATCACAAGGGGAATATATAGAAACGGATATGCTGAATAATTTATATTCACAAATTTCTTTTATAAATAATTGCGTTGTTTATGCAGATGATTCAATGGATGGTCCACTAGCAATTATATCTATAGATAAATGTTTATTTTTTAAATCATTAAAAGATGATAATATGTTAGAAAATGCTGGACTTAATGAACATAATTATATAGATAAATTAACTGATGATAATATAAATAATAATATTTTTGTTGATTATGTTAAAGAAAAAATGTTAGATGTTTATAAGCAAACAAATTTAAATGGATACAATCGTGTTAATAACATATATTTAACTTCAAAAACATGGAATACAAATAATTATCTTACTCCAACATTAAAAGTAAAAAGGTTCAATGTATTTAAAGATTATGCTTTTTTCATTGATGAAGTTAAAAATATATATAAAAATAAATTAAAAGGAAGTACTGTTAGTAGTAGCATTCATGGAAAAAAGGAAGAAGAAAAAAAAAATGCAAATAAACAAGAAGATAAAGATTCAAATAAATTAATAAATGTTTCAATTTCAAAACATCAAAATGATCTGAGAAAATATGAAAAAGATGTTGCAAATAAAAAGGTCAAATTAAGAGTTACCAATGAAATACCACAACAAGAAACGAATAAATAAAAAAAAAAAAAAAAAATTTGAAATAATTTAATGTATTATAATATATTTATATTTTTTTATTTTATTATACTGAAGAAAAAAAAAAAATAAAATAATAAATAAAGAAAACACACGAAATTAGATATAAATATATATTGTAAAATGATAATATGAAAAAATATATATATATATATATATTATATCGATATTAAAATTATGTTTGTATTTATTTATAATAATACTTTTTATAAACATACATTTGTACTTTTTGTTTTTAAATTATGTTAAACATATATATGACTAATTCGCTATTATGTTATTAACAGTGTTTTATTTGATTTGATTAAATATGTATATGAATTATATTGTTTTTTTTTTTTTTTTTTACATTATATATATTGCTTTTTTTGGTGTGTTGAAAAAAAATTTTAATTTTGTTTTAAATATAAATATTATTGTACAGTATGTATCATATATAGGGAATAGAAGAAAAATATTTTCAATATATTGTTTATTATGTGCATTTATTTACAATATACAATTTTTTTAATTTGGTTAAACATTTTTACTTGTACATAATTTATTATGTTTTGTAATTATTTATTTTAAAAAGAAAAATATATTTTTTTGATATATTTTAAATTTGTACATTTTTAATGTTATTTGTAAAACAATAATTTATTTTAAGAATATATAAAATTAATATTTAATAATATATATATATATATATTATTCTTTTAGTATATCATAAAAAATATAAAAGTTTAAAAATAAAAAGTATGTTATAATATAAAGGTATATATATAAATGATAATATACTTAAAATATTTTTTAAAGAATTATATAAAAAGGTTAATTTATTCCATATTTTTTATTATTAATTTTTCCACATAAATTATTAGCATTATTATAAATGGTTATATGTAAATTTTTAGTTAATTTTTACTTTGTGGTATATGACATTATTTTTAAATTAAAACAGGAGTGTATTTTGTATGGGATTATAAATTGTTTTAATAGATATATTCTGGAAAATTAATTAAGAAATAGAAGTTATATTATCAAATTATTAATTTACATACATATATATTTATATATATATAATATACATATATTTTTTACGTTATAACACGTATTATTTTATAAAACATTACTGTCTATATTTTTGTCTCTGAGGGTAAAATTTATAATAAAGTTCTTCTTCTACATTTTGAAAATCTATAAGGAAACTAAGTTCAGGATGGTTATGGTATTTTTTAATATGTCTTTTAATATATCTGTATAATTATTATTGTTTTCTTGCACATTTGTTTGTTAAATATAAATATATAAATTCTTTAAAATCATTTTTGATACGATTTTTAAGATCCAACGTGTCAATTAACTGATATGCATGTTCTATTCTGGAACGATTTAACATATAAAAGATATTTGTTTTATTATCTACATTATTTGATGGACCTGTGTTATGTCTTTTTTCATTACTCTTAGCTGGTTTTATTGGATTAGTTCTTGATGATTTTTCTCTTCCATTTCTTGGTGCTGTTGATTGGGAATCTTAATTTTGTGTCATTTCAGTATTTTCATCATTGGTACTAGAAGAATCTTGGAGGTTTTCATTTATTTTTTTTCTTTTTATGACTTTTTTGTGGATGTGCTATGGAGGATTGTGCCAATGATAGAAAAGGTATTATATTTGTCTCATTGAATATGTTTTCTTGTTTTTGAATAGCAATTTGTTGAATATCCTATCAATAAATATATAAATATATATAGATACATATATGTATTACTTTAATGTATATTATATTATTCATTTATTATACATTTTTAATAAATATAAAAGAGAAAATATCACATATATTGATTAATTTACATTCTGTGGTATTAATATATAAAAAATTTTGCAGAAATAACGAACTTTTTTTTTAGAAAAACCATATTTAGGAATAATAATAATAAAAATATATTAGTAGTAATATTTGAAAAATAACAAGAATAAAATTGTAAAATTTTATATTATTAATAATAAAAAATATTTATGTAAAAATTTATTTTATGTATATTTTTTTAATAATATTAAATATATAAATTATTTTATTTATATTCTATATTTAATTAAAAATATTATATATATATATATATATATATATAATTATATAGTTTATAATATTTTAATATTTATTAAAATGAGTCTTTATATTTATAATTTTTATATATAAATATGTTATAATAAAAATAAATTATTTAAATTATATATTTTTATATGGTGTATTAAAATGAAGGTAAATATTTTATAGAAGGAATATTTTTATTTATGGTATGTTGTTTTATATACTTATATATTTTTTTTTGAGTAAAGAATTCATTAATGATGCTTCCAAATAAATATGTCTTCAGTTTATTCACAATTTTTGATTAATATATAAAAATATGTATTTCTAATATATTAAATTTGTTTATATAATTTTTTGAAATATTTATATATATAATATATATAAATATAATATTTTATATAAATATATTTTATTATTGTTATTTTATGCATGTATATTGAATTAAATTTAAAATATGAATTTGAATATAATTTTATGTGTTTATTATTAAAAGGTATATTTTATATGTATGGTTAGATATATTTATATGCAAATTTATTTTTTATAATTATTGATTTTTTAAATGCTATATATAAAATTAGAATTAATTAAAATATATTAATATATATATATATATATATATATATATATATATATATATTTTATTAATATGTTTTTAATAAATATATTTATAAAATATTATAATTTTGCAAGACCATTATGTAAAAAGATTATAAAAAATAAAAATATATAAAAAAAATAATTGAGCTATATAATTAATTATTTTATTATTATTATTATTATTTATTATAATATATTTTTTTTTTATATACGAAATAAAATCTTAATATTATAATTAATTACGTAAGAATAATAATATAATAATTGATCTATATTTTATTGTTATATTATTTATTATATCTAATAATATATTATATATTTTTATTTTTCGTTTCGTCTATAAATAAAATAAAATATACAACCACAAAATTGTTTTATGTTTGTCCGTTCTGTTCGATCTGTATTATATATATTTTATTTATAAAATACATTTTATATTTAATAAAAAAATATATATAAATATTAAGAACAATGGAATAAATAATTATTGTATTTTAGTTTTATTATATAATATATTATTTTGTATTATTATATTATTATTATATATAATATATATTTTGATATGCTTAATTAATAATATTTCGTTTAAAATACTATTTTCAAATAAATCTAATAATTTAGTTATATAATATGTAATATATAACATAATATAATATATATATGTATATATATAATAAAAGTGAGTAAATTTATAATATAGATTTAAAAAACCTATGTTGTTATTGTCATATAAAATATGTAAATAAATATATATATATATATTATATATTTTAAGATTTTTTATATTTTTTATTTTATTATTATTTTTTTAATTAATTATAGGAATTATCCTTACGCTATTTGATTATATATAATATATATTTATATTATGATTTATGTGTTTTTTTTTTATGTGTATATATTATGTTATATTATATCTATTTACATTTAACATAAATTAACACTATTATTTTATATAAATTTTAATTATCAAATAAAACTTATATAGTTACCTCTTTATTGGATACTATCACGTTTTTATTTTATTTTATAATTTATTTATATAAAATTATCATTTTGTTATATTATTAAATAAAATAGAAAAAAACAAAATGCACACATATATATAATATAATATACTTATGTTATATAACTATATTTGGGTTTGTATTATTTGCTAATATATACATATATATATATTTTATTATATAAAATATAATAATAAGATACATATTGAGTTAGGATTTTATATAAATTTTAAACTATTTTAATGTATAATAAAATAATAGTCGTATATAACTTAATATTTTATAGTGTCTTCTTTTATGAATATATATAAAATATCATAGATTATTTATTGATTTTTTACACATATATGATTTTTCATAAATTTATTTTATGTTTCTTTTTATTAAAATGTAAAATTTATTTATATATTATGATTATATATTTTTTTATATGTATATAACAAATAATTATATTATATATTTTAAGAAAAAGTAAAGAATTTTTTAATTTTTAATAGGTTTAATTTTTTTTTTTTTTTTTTGAAATAAATTTTAAAAAAATAAATGATTATTATCTATGTATAATTTTGTTAAAAATATGTTGTTCTAGAATAGTTCTTCTTTAAGAATAGGAAATTTAATGGAATAAAGATAAATAAAAATGTCATTATATTTTTGGATAACATTTTGCATTTTTGTTTGTGTAACATATTATGAGGTACTATTTATATTTTAATTTTATATTAAAAAAATGTGTAGAATAAAAAAAAAAAATATATATATATATACATACACATAGATATATACATATATATATATATATATATATATATATATATATTTATTTATCATTTTTTTTTTTTTTTTTTGTAATATAGAATTCATTTTTGAACAAACCGTATTTATCTTCTGTTTTCGGAAATCAGAATATAGAAAACATTTTATTATTAAGAAAAGGAAATATGGCGAATATTTTGAATGAAAATTTATATGATTCAAGTAAATATATGCATAAAATATCAAGAGGGGTTTTATATAGTGATGATGATAATATATTGAATAATTATAAAGATTATAAAAATAAAGATGAAAAATCAAAAAAGGAAAACAAGAATATTTCAGGGAATAAAGAAAATCATGGAAACGAGAATAATATTATTTTTGAAGATGGAAACCCAGAGATAAGTTTTTTTACAAACAGAGAAAATTTAAAAATAGCTAGATATACATGGAAACCCAAAGAAGAAAAAACTAAAGCATATGTTTTTGCTTTACATGGAGTTACTACACATTTGAGAAATCAATATTTAAATTATTATGGTAGACCCGAATGGGCTAATAAGAATGAAAAGACAATGAAAGAATGTTCTATTAACGAAAGCAGTAAGTTAAGGAATAGTTGTTCTCAATCAAATAATGATATATCAAATAAAAAAAAAAATAATGAGAATAATGTTAATGAAAATGTGAATTCACAAAATGTTACAAATAAAAAAGATTTTACAAAATCAATGGATGATAATAATGTTTTATTATTTACCGAAAGTGATAAAGATAATGATGTTTATAAAAACTTATATTATTGTTCCAAATGTGGTCTTTCAAACTATTGTAATTGTGGCAAAAGGACAATGTCTTATGATAGTAGTTGGATTCAAACATTAAATGATAATGGTTATACCTTTTGTGGTATTGATAATCAATCACATGGATTATCAGAGGCATCAAGAAATGAACGATGTTTTGTTGAAGATTTTGAAAATTTAGTCGCTGATGCTGTTCAGGCATTAGAAATATTTGTAAATGAATGGAAAGCAAAAAATGAATTAAGACCTATAATAATTATGGGTACATCTATGGGTGGATGTATAGCTTTAAAAATGTTTGAAAAAATATATGATGAAAAAAAAGAATGGAGAAAATATATTAAAGGTTTAGCACTAATATCTCCTATGATTAGTTTAGAAAAACAAACAAGTACATTATTTGTTAAAATGTTAATAGGCTTAGGATATATTTTGAAAAATTTTTTTCCTCTTTATAAATTTAAAGTTTTAGGTAAGACTTTAAAATATCCATGGATTAAACTGGATGATGACACAGATCCTTATCATTACCATGAAGAATTAAAGGCTGGTATAGCTTTAGAATGTTTATTTGGTACTTATTCATGTATGAAAAGTAAAATTATAAAATATATAGATGAAAGTGATATTGATATTATAGTGTTACAATCAAAATATGATAATATAGTGGATCCGTCTGGTACTGTAAATTTTGTAAACAAAATGGTTAATGTATATAATAAAAAAGATGAAGAAGATAATTCAAATATATCACAAACTATAAAAAGTGGAGGTGATAAAAATTTGATATCAAATCAATCAAATAATTTATCTAACCAAACATGTAAATATGAAAAAGATTATGTAATTTTATCAGGAAAGGATTTAAAAAATGAGGATATTTTATGGAAACCATGTGACCATGGACATTATAGAAATTATAAAAGGAAGAAAAATTCTACAAAAAGTGATAAAAAAAATGAAAAGGATAAGAATAATTATAAACATTTGAGTGCACATATATTAAATTATGGATCGCACAAATTATCGTGTGAGCCAGATAATAAAGTAACGTCATCCATATTTGTTGATTGGCTTAATAATATATTTAATTAACATTTATATATATATATATGTGTGTGTGTTTGTGTGGATATTTTTTTATTTTATTATATATACTTTTTCATATTTTTAATAAAATTGATTGAACATTAATTTATGTAATATATAAATTTTTATTTATCATATGGATTATAATAAAAATATAAATTAGATAAAATAATAATATTAAATGATCGAAAAATATATATATACATATAATATTTTTAATTATAAAAAAAGAAGAATATCTTAATTTAATTTTATTTTATAATATGTGTTTAATATTATGTGTAATATTAATGAATTAATAAGAATATACAAAAAAAATAATTGAATATATTAACTGTATAATTTTTTAAAAAAAATGAAATTTAAAATAATGATTATGTATGTATATTATATTTTTGTTTTTCAATAATAAATATTATGTTTTTTTTTTTTTTTTTTTAATCACAAGTAAAAATAAAATTAGATTATACTTGATAGTCTATATTAGATATGATATTGAAATGGAATATATATATATATATATATATATATATATATATATATATAATATTTGAATAATTTTGTATAATTAGGATTTAGGTATTAATGTCTTATAATATTAGCACTATATATATAAATATTTGATAAACAAATATTATACACTAATAATAGTAAAAATTAATATTAATAATAAGAATAATAAAAGGAAAAGATTAAGATATTATATATTCCTTTTATTATTATAATAATGTTATTGTGAATATTTTTTAATTATAATATATATGTGTTTTGATATATATTATATAATATTTCATAATACAAAATAATTAAGAAATATTTAAAATATTTTGTTTTTATAATAATGTATAAGTATATATATCTTAAGATTTTAAATATATAGATTTGATTTATTAAAAAACCAAAAACATAAAATATTAAAATATAAATATATTTATAATAAAGCATATTAATAAAAAATATGCATGCAAATAAATATTATTTTGTATATTTGTCATATTTTATATATAAATAATGAATTCTGTATTTACAAAATACATTTTCAGAATATTTTATAAAAAATAAAACACACTTAACATATATATACTTCATAATAATTATCAAATTATTGTTTAATAAGTTATTTCTAATATTCTTGAATTAAAGTTATATAAATTAGTTTAAGTATATAAAGGAAAATTTTATATTTTTTTGTTTTAATTAAATATTTTATCATTTAGGTTATTTCATATAATACAATAAATTATAGAACAATATAAGTCTAATATATATATATACAAATGTTATATTTTTTTTTAAGTAAATAAAAGATCGAACTATTATAGCGCATATATTTTACGTATATCAAACCAAAACAACAAAATTTCCAACCAATAGGTTATTATGTAAATAAGAATTGTACAAATCACCTATCTATGACAAAGACACAGAAATAGAAGGAGTAAGGAAGAAT
>NW_017385235.1:0-1392 GCF_001602025.1 Plasmodium gaboni | reverse complement strand
AATTCTGATGGTGGTATGAATAACAGGGTAAATAATACAAATAAAGCATCAAATGGCATTAAAAGTAATTCTGATGGTGGTATGAATAACAGGGTAAATAATACAAATAAAGCATCAAATGGCATTAAAAGTAATTCTGATGGTGGTATGAATAACAGGGTAAATAATTCAAATAAAGCATCAAATGGCATTAAAAGTAATTCTGATGGTGGTATGAATAACAGGGTAAATAATTCAAATAAAGCATCAAATGGCATTAAAAGTAATGCTGATGTTGGTATGAATAACAAGACATCTACGACCAAAACTTTTGTGGGTGGATTTAAAAATAACGATGATGGAGGTATGAATAACAAGACATCTACGACAAAAAATTTTGTGAGTGAATTTAAAAATAACGATGATGGAGGTATGAATAGCAAGACATCTACGACCAAAACTTTTGTGAGTGAATTTAAAAATAATGATGATGGAGGTATGAATAACAAGACATCTACGACAAAAAATTTTGTGAGTGAATTTAAAAATAACGATGATGGAGATATTAAGAAAGAAACATCTACGACCAAAACTTTTGTGAGTGAATTTAAAAATAATGATGATGGAGGTATGAATAACAAGACATCTACGACAAAAAATTTTGTGAGTGAATTTAAAAATAACGATGATGGAGATATTAAGAAAGAAACATCTACGACCAAAACTTTTGTGAGTGAATTTAAAAATAATGATGATGGAGGTATGAATAACAAGACATCTACGACAAAAAATGTTGTGAGTGAATTTAAAAATAACGATGATGGAGGTATTAAGAAAGAAACATCTACCACCAAAACTTTTGTGAGTGAATTTAAAAATAACGATGATGGAGGTATTAAGAAAGAAACATCTACCACCAAAACTTTTGTGAGTGAATTTAAAAATAACGATGATGGAGGTATTAAGAAAGAAACATCTACGACCAAAACTTTTGTGAGTGAATTTAAAAATAACGATGATGGAGGTATTAAGAAAGAAACATCTACCACCAAAACTTTTGTGAGTGAATTTAAAAATAACGATGATGGAGGTATTAAGAAAGAAACATCTACGACCAAAACATTTGTGAGTGAATTTAAAAAGAATGCTGATGAAGGTATGAAGAAAGAAACATCTATGACCACATCTTTTATGAGTGAATTTAAAAAGAATGATGATGGAGGTATGAAGAAAGAAACATCTACGACCAAAACTTTTATGAGTGAATTTAAAAATAATGATGATGGAGGTATGAAGAAAGAAACATCTACGACCAAAACATTTGTGAGTGAATTTAAAAATAATTCCGATGGGGGTCTTAATAAAGAAGCATCTACGACCAAAACATTTCTTAGTGAATTCAAAAATAATGCT
>NW_017385234.1:0-827 GCF_001602025.1 Plasmodium gaboni | reverse complement strand
ATGATGATGAAGATAAATATGATGATGAAGATAAATATGATGATGAATATAAATATGATGATGAATATATATATGATTCTTATAAAAAATATGATAGTAGTTATGAATATAATACTTATGATGATAATGATGATGAAAAAAGGAAAGATAAAAAGGTAAAAGATAAAATAAGAAAAAAAAAGAAAAAAAAAGAAAAAAAGAAAAAGAAGAAAAAGAAGAAGAAAGAAAAAAAAAAAAAAAAACAGAAAGAGAAATTAAAAAATTTACAATCTATATTAAAAAGTAAAGAATTTGTTGAAAATTATTTAAATCCATGTGTATTAAATAATATACCTATATCAGTAGATGAATATAAATTTTTTTTATGTTATTTAAAAATTGAAATCATAGAAGATGATGGAATAAGAATAGTAAAAAAAAATTTGATTAATAATATTACACCTACACGTTTTAGTGTTAATGCTAGACCAGAAAAAGGTAGAAAAAAAGTAGCTTTTAAACATGAAACTCTTTTTATGAATACAAATGAAGATATATTAAATAGAAATTCTTTAGATAGATCTGATAATTTTATAAATAAAACAGTAAAATTTGTAGGAAATACAAATGATAGTGATAAATATATGATTGAATATTGTAAACAGAAAATATTGAAAAAAGATAAATCTTTATTATGTTTAGATAATAGAAAATTAGTAGCCAAAATATGTAGTAAAAATAAAATACCTATATTATGGATTAGAATAGATAATGATTTTGTTTTATTAGGTAGAATAAGAAGATCACAAAGTATAAGTATGTGGATTCAACAATTATATAATGATAAT
>NW_017385233.1:0-1226 GCF_001602025.1 Plasmodium gaboni | reverse complement strand
TCTTAATAGTGACAATGAAGAAAATATACATTATATAAATTTTAAAGGAGCACATAGAAACAATCATCATATTATTAATAATAATAATAATAATAATAATAATAGTGATTATCATAATAATAATAATAGTGATTATCATAATAAAGATGTAGAATCAACACAAAGTAGTAGTATTAGCAATATGTCTGATAATTATGATTGTAATTATTGTTCATCAACAATTATTGATTATAATGATGAGATGAATAATTCTCTTTTAAATTATTCTTCATTTAGTTATAAAAGAAATAATAAATTTTATAAAGATAATTATAAAAATAATATATCTATTAATAATATACCTATAAATGTTGAAGTTATTAAATGTTTATATAAATCTATTTTAAATAATTGTCTTCATTATATTGTAAGAATTAGATGTATTTATTCTTTATGTTTTATTCATAATAAATATATATATACTCAAAAAATTATTCAAAATTTATTTCTAGAATATATTAATACATATTATGATAATAATCTTAACCAAAAAAAATTCTTACATGCATTTTATATTGCCTTATCACTTTTAAGAAATAAAAAAAACACAACTCCAAAAATTATCATCTTTCTCTTATTAAAAAAATGTAAAAACTTTGTTCTTTCTTTAAATATAAATGATATATATTATTTTAATCACAATCTCAAAAATTCGTATTCAATAATTCAAGCCCCCCAAAAAAAAATTTCTATTAACAAATGTGACGACATTCAACTGTTTAATGGAATATGCAACATGCATGCGCAGGATCTACATCTTGATTCAAGTGCACCTCTCAATTGCATAAAAATAATAAATAAAAAAGAAGATAATAAAGATGACGAAGAAAAGGAACCATTTGATAATAGTAAAAAATATTTTCATGATAAATCATATTATAATAATGATAATAATAAAAATAATACAATAGATGAGCAATATGAACCTACATGTGATATCAAAACTAATGATGATATAATAAAAAATATAATAAGAATAACAGGAGGAAAGGGTTTAAACAAACAAACAAAAAATGAAGATAATAATAATAATAATAATAATTATTATTATTATAAGGACAACTCCACATATAATCATAATATTTATTTTCATAATTCCAACAATGTATTAAATAAAGAAAAACAAAATGATGTGCTTAATGATAATATAGAATATTTATATGACAAAAAAGAAATTATAAAAAAAG
>NW_017385232.1:0-2856 GCF_001602025.1 Plasmodium gaboni | reverse complement strand
TTTTTTTTTTTTTTTTTTTAAAACCATGAAGGAGAAAAAAAAGGAAAGAATAGAAAGCAGGGGAAATGAATTTATTATAAAATAAAAATGTATATTTATAATAAACAAAATATGTATCTACATATGAATAATAAAATAAATAATTTCGATAATACATATAATAAATATTTTAAAAATAACACATTAAAAGATAACCAGTTAAACAACTTGAATAAATTTAAATGTCAAGAACCTAATAATTTATATGATAACATTAATAATATAAATAAAAGAAATAGTAATTTAATAAATTATAAGATGGGTCAGAGAAATGCAAAAATACAACAAAATGGAATATATGATATAAAGAATGATATAATATATAATCATAATAATATTAATAATAGATATAATAATATGACTTATAATAATAATGATATAAAACCATCTAATTTTAATATGAATAATATTAAAATATTAGATGAAGAAGAAGAAAAAAAAGAAAAGGAAAATTATCATATAAACACATATCATCCATATCATAACAAAAATTTAAATAATAATAATAATAATATTCCATCTGTTTTTAAATATGATGATATTATAAATAATAATGATTATAAGAATTTCAACATAGAACATAACCACAAGCATATAAATTATTTTAATAGTAATACTAATAATATAAATAATAATAATAATAATAAAAATAATAATAATAGTAATAATAATAGTAATAATAGTAACAAATTTAATCTTTTAAATAGTGCAAAAAATTCTTACACATGGTCAGATAGATTTAATATAAAAAATAACAATGAAAATATTGATTCAAATAAAAAATATTTTGACAATATATATCAAAATCCTTATAGAAATAATCAAAATATAACAAGTAATCAGATTAATCATGATATGAATAATGAACAAATAAATACAAACCAGTTTAATAATATATATCGTAATAATAAATTTACAAAGACACACGATATAAAAAATAAACAAGGGCAATTAGGAAATAATGCTTATCATTTTAACCACACAAATAATAATAATAATAATAATAATAATAATACTTATAATTATAATAATAATTATAATAATAATTATAATAAAAATGTTGATTTAATAAATTCAAAAAAAGAAAAAAATAATGACATTGATGATATTATAAAAAAATATACTACAGATAAAGATAACAGAGATGATAATAATAAGTTTAATTGTTTATATGCCAACAATGATGTTCTTAATGATATTCTAAGAAATAGTAACAATAATAATAATATCAATAATAATTATAGTAATAATATAAATAATATAAATAATAATAATTATAGTAGTAATAATAAAACGAAATTATTCACCTTTAACAGTTCATCCTTACGAAATAAACAAAAAGATGATGAAGAAAAGAAGAGAGAAAAAAAATTGAATTTATTAAAAAATATTATAGTTAATAATCCAAATAAAAAATGCAATATGAGCTTTCATGACGATTTTTATGATAGCATAGCTCAAGATAATTTTTATATAAATACAAGTTCTATAGTTGATTATAATGATGTGCATAATAAGAATTATAAATATAATCATATGAAAGATGATATAAATGATCATGATAAAAATATATACAAAAAAAATGAACACAATAATATATATGACAAAAATATTTATGAAGACAATGAAAAAAATGAATATGATAAAAATAAAATCTTTAATTTTTTATATGACGATCTTAATATACTTGATAAAATGAATGAGACACCATATATTATGAATAAACATAAAATTTATAATGAAAATATATATAATGAACAAGATAATAATATTATGACTATAGACAAAAATTATGATCATTATTCATATGATAAAACATATAAAAAAATGAATAATCTAAATGATATTGATTCAATAAAAAATAAAGAAAATAATTTTCATTTATTAAATAATCATATAAATATATATGATCATATCAAAACTGGAATAAATCAAGGAGTAGATATTTTTCATACACCCATGAGGAATAATAATATTAATAATAATAATTATGAAGAAGATTTTTATCAACATAAAAATAATAATATTAATAATAATATTAATAATAATAATAATAATAATAATTACAATATGTCTGTCAACAAAAATGAGAAACAGCTGTTTCAATTTAATATGTTTGAAAATGATTATAAAAATGATGCTAATAAATATGATGCTAATAAATATGATGCTTATAAAAATGATGTTCATAAAAATGATGCTTATAAATATGATAGTCATAAATATGACAGGTGCAATGTGAACCACCTAGGATACAAATATAATGACAAAGGACATGATTATTATGATGAAAATGCAGGCAAAATATCACCGTTTGATAAATTCTATGATAATAAAAATCATATAAATGAAAATAATTTAAATTTTTTTGAACAGAACAAAATAGGAGGGAATAACGGAAGGAATTCTTTTTTAAAAAATTCGAATCTTTTATTTGATGATATGGATCAATATAAAAATGAAAAAAGTGATAGAAATGATAAAAATTATCTTAGTGGAATAGAAAGAAAAAGTTATTTAAATAAAAATAATAATCCAATAAATAATAATTGGAAAAAAAATGATCAAAGTGAATTCCTCTTTTTAGATAATGCAAATGAAATAAATATTTTTAGAAATACAGATAGAGCTAATGATAATTTCACACAAGATAATTTTTTAAAGACAAATACAAATATAATAGAAATGAATAAGATATTGAATAAATATAATAATGATGATAAATTAAATATTGTAGATAATTATGATAATAATACATTGTATATGAACAAAATGAAAAGCACAAACAATCACCATAATGATCATATTAATAATAAT
>NW_017385231.1:0-525 GCF_001602025.1 Plasmodium gaboni | reverse complement strand
AATAATAATAATAATATTCCATCTGTTTTTAAATATGATGATATTATAAATAATAATGATTATAAGAATTTCAACATAGAACATAACCACAAGCATATAAATTATTTTAATAGTAATACTAATAATATAAATAATAATAATAATAATAAAAATAATAATAATAGTAATAATAATAGTAATAATAGTAACAAATTTAATCTTTTAAATAGTGCAAAAAATTCTTACACATGGTCAGATAGATTTAATATAAAAAATAACAATGAAAATATTGATTCAAATAAAAAATATTTTGACAATATATATCAAAATCCTTATAGAAATAATCAAAATATAACAAGTAATCAGATTAATCATGATATGAATAATGAACAAATGAATACAAACCAGTTTAATAATATATATCGTAATAATAAATTTACAAAGACACAAGATATAAAAAATAAACAAGGGCAATTAGGAAATAATGCTTATTATTTTAACCACACAAATAATAATAATAATAATAATAATAATAATACTTATAAT
>NW_017385230.1:0-1015 GCF_001602025.1 Plasmodium gaboni | reverse complement strand
CACAAAAAAACAAGTTAAATAATTATCCCTTTAATGATAATATAAGAAATAAAAATATCCTTTATAATGACGATAAAGATAAATATAAAGATAAATATAAAGATATAAATAAAGATCACGATTTATTTTTTGGAGATAACAAAAAAAAAAAAAGGGATGCTGAAAATTATATGTTCAATGAAACCTATAACGTGTTAAAAAACACAAATAATGATATTATATTTCATAATAATAAGAGGAAAAAAGATTGTATAGAAAATACATTAAAAAATTTATATACTAATAATTGTGATATACCCCCAAGTAAAAATGGCACAAAATTAATAAAGAGAAATATAAATGAGGGTAGCTATATTAATGATGATTTATATAAAGATAATATATTTAATAATAAGAGTTATATGAATATTCCACATAATATTCACAATGTGAACCATCAAAAGGATAAAGAAATATCGTTGAGTAATAATATTTCGATGCTACTCGATCGCATAAGTGATAATTCAGATAATAAGAAAAATACATTCGAATATGGCCAAAATAATTATCATGATCATTATAATAACAACACAACATATGAAAATTCATATAATTATGTTAATACAATAAATTATAATGATAATTTAAATATGGATACAAATAGTTTTGTTATATCAGATAATTATATATGCCAATTTGGTTTGTCTTCATTATATAAATGTAAATTAAAAAATGAAAATAATTCTTTCCTTATAAATGTTATTGATTCATTCTATTTAAATCATATTAATGGAAATGATATTGTAGCAAATAATATTCTATTTCATAAAAGGTTGAGACATATTAATATTTTATCATATAAAGGAAAAACAGCAGATAAAAATAAATTATATTTATTATTTCAAAATATTCATGGTAATATCTTAAAAACATATTCAACCCCCTTAGAGGAAACCATCATAGCTTGTTATGCATATCAAATTATTGATTTGTTGGAATACATGCACAACAATTTTATAATATTCCAGGGTAAAAA
>NW_017385229.1:0-1480 GCF_001602025.1 Plasmodium gaboni | reverse complement strand
TTTATCATAAAATAAATCTTTTTCATTTTTTTTTTTTTTATTCTCCTCATTGTAAATGTCTTCACTTCTTTTGCTATTACAAGAGTTGGATGACACACAAAAATTATTACAACTATGAATATTATTATTATTATATATATTATTATTATTATTACAGAGCTGTTCTCTTTTTAGATGTTGCCCTTTATAGCTTGTACTTTTCTCTTTAAGAGAAGAACATAAATCATAATTTACATCTTCATTTGAATTTTTTATGTTTACATAATAAGAAATATCTTTTTCATCTTTTATATATTTCCATTTTTTTTTGTTCTCCTCATTAGAAATAACCATCTTTTAAAATATAAAAATACACACATAAATATTTACATATATAAATAAATATATATATTATTTATTTATATGATGCAGACTTTCTATAAAATTTATAAGTAGATGGATATATAAAAACATGTTTTTATTTCCTTATATTTATTATTCTCATTTTTTTCTAAGCACCATATAAAATATATATATATATATAATATATTTTTAGATATATGTATATATTTGTTTAATATGCTTAACGAAAAAATATTAGGTTCATATGATTAATAAAAAAAAAATAAAAAATACAAAACATAAAAATTATATACATATATATATTTATATAATTATATTAAGGAAAATAAACACAAAAAAAAAATAAAAAAAAAAAAAAAAATATACATATATATATATATAATTATTCACATCATATAAATTACAAAAATATATATATTATTAAAATTGTAAAATAATTCATAAATACAACTTTTTTATTTATTTAAAAAAAAAAAAAAAAAAAAAAAAAAAAAAAAAAAAAAAAAAAAAAAAAAAAAAAAAAAAAAAAAAAAAAAAAAAAAAAAAAAAAAAAAAAAAAAAAAAAAAAAAAAAAAAAAAAAAAAATAATTAAAAAAAAAAAAAAAAAAAAAAAAAAAACTTTTTTATTTATTTAAAAAAAAAAAAAAAAAAAAAAAAAAAAAGAGAACATATAAAAATAATAATATATATATATATATAATAATACATATAAGCAAATAAAGAAAAAAAAATAATATATACATAATAATATATACATATAATATATATATATGTAATATTATACTTTTTTCTCATATCAAAATATATATATTTTATATATATATATATAATATATTATAAATAAAAATATTTTATTTGATGATGTTTTGTTTTAAAAATATTTTTATATTTAATATGAAAAAAAATGAAATAAAATAAGTAAATTACTAAATATATAAATTATAAAATAATCATTTTATTTTATCCATATATGGTAAGAACATATATTCATAATTGAAGGGGGAATTTTGTAAATCTTATGAATTATTCTTTCTTAAAAAATAAAAATATATATAATATATTTATACATTTATGTATGAAATATATTTAATTTTTATTCCTGTGGATCTCTTTTTTTTTTTTTTTTTTTTTTTTTTTT
>NW_017385228.1:0-3476 GCF_001602025.1 Plasmodium gaboni | reverse complement strand
ATAAATAATTATAATAATAAAATAAAGAAAGGAACATATAAAGGTTGCCCTTATTATTTGTCAAAAGAAACATGTGAAGAAAATATCATAAAATTAAATAAAAAAATGAATGATGTTTTAAGTAATATAGTAAAAATATATAAAGAATCCAATAAAAAAATTTATATATCCAAATTATTTGAATTGAAATATATTAACTGTATTTTTATATTTATGTTTCTATCCTTATTAATTATATTTACAAGTATGAATGAATTTAGTGGTATGATATTATCTATATTATTATTAAGTATTTCTATACAATTAAAATACACAAGATCATATATGTCCTTATTAAATTCGCTAATATCATTAATATTAATATCTATAATATCTATTATCATATCTTCAAATATAAAAATAGAACAAGATAAATATCATATAATGAATAGGTATCCTAAAATATTGAACAACAAAATAAATAATAATATTGAAAATATATATAAAGATAAAATTGTTGACAATTTAAATGATCAAATAAAAAAAGATTTATTAATTGTTCAATCTATAATTTCTTTTATTTATTCTTTTCTTTTATTTATATTTATGTGTGTTATACGAACTATTAAATCATATAAAATACAACACATATGGATATATAATAATATTATTCATATGTTTAATTTCTTTGATTTATTTATGATTTTCTCTTTTTCAATATTAGCTTTTGTCTTTATATTTATTTGTTTGAATTCTATTCCTTTTATTATTACATCTACAATACTTTTTATAAGCAGTATTTTTACATACTTTTTAAATAAATATAGCAATGTGATCATTGTTATATTTCAGACTATCATATTGTTATCAAATTGTATTATGTCTTATATCTATTTTTATAATATAAATCAGAAAGGAATATATTATATGCAGAGTGATCATATTATTACAAAAGAAGAAGCTGTTAATACAAATAATCAGATGCAATCTCATTATTTATATACATTTGAAGATAAAATAATATTATTCTATATGATTTTTATATCACTATTTTTAATATTTCATCTAATGTATATTTTATTTATTTTCTTATCTAAAGAAAATAAATTTACAAAATTATTTACAGAAAGAAAAGTATACTATTATAATATATATCCATATTATCAAAAAAAAAAAAATATAAAAAATACTCAACAACATGAAAAAAATAATAATACAAATAATTTATATCAAAATGATAATGTATATTTTAAATATGATAAATATATTCTATGCGTAGATGATGATAAAAGAATTACTAATGCTTATAGAAAATATAGTAAACAAATAGACATAGATATAAAAAAATATACATATAATGAATTACATATCTTTAAACATATTCTATTATCAGCTGTTCTACAATGTAAGCAAACACAAAAGGTATATAGTAAAAACGAACTCTTATTAAAAAGAGAAAAAAGACAAAAAAAAAAAACAAGACAAACACTAATGAAAACACAACCACACGAACAATCAAATGAACAATTAAAAGAAAAATCACATCAACAAGAATATCATTATAAACAAAATAATGATATAAAAAATAAATTTCAAAAAGGAGTTTATTTAAAAAATACATCATCACTAAATAATAATAATATTGTTAGATCAAATTATATAAATAAAGCAAGTGTCTTAAAATCACAATCCTTTCATCATAAACATACAGATGGAAACCATATTAATTATGATAAATATAAAAATATAAATGCAAATGTATTTAATAATAATAATAATAATTTATTTTTTAAGAAAAAAAGTTCTGACGATTTTGTTTTATATATAAATGATGAATTCACAGAAGAATCCTCTTCCTCTTTTATTTATAGCTCTACTGTTAAAACATCAGAAGAAAATGTATCAGAATCTATCTCATATATATCATATAATATACACAACGATAGCTTTGAACCACATAAAAATTATATGACAACAACACAACACATACAAAATAATCATATTATTAGAAATAAAGAAAGTTATTTAAATAAAAGCATCAACTTTTTATCAACCAATATTTCTAAATTACAAAGTGAAAGAAAAAAATCATATCAAAAAAAAAAAAAAAATCAAATGAATTTATTACAAAATAAAAATTTTTATTTAGTCAGTTGTGACAAATCTAATTATCATACACCCTCCTTATATACTACAAAATATTCATATATTATAAAACAATTATTAGAACATTATGATGAAATGTCATTTTATTTAAATAAAAAAAATTATTTTTTAAATCTATTAGAAAAAAATAAATTAAATGTTAATCTGACAGTTGGAAAGAAAGAAGAACAAAAAGATAAATTATTTTTATCACCTCAAAATATTGAATCAAATAATAATAATAATAATAATAATAATAATAATAATAATGATAATGATAATAATAATAATAATAACATGAACAAATATAATTCAATCAAAGTTTATAATATTAATATAGATTCAAAAAAAAAAAACCAACCAATATTATCATCCCCTTTAAAATTAGACAATGATTTTATATTCAATGATATTACTCTTTCTTATATAAAAAATAAAATTCATTCTAATGCTCATATTCTCAATGATCCATCTTTTATAACATCCTTTGAACATAATAATATAAATCTATATAAACCATATGATAATTTTTTAAGTAATCATTCTATTGACAAAAACAAAAATGATCATAATTTTTTGAAACATAATGAAGATAATTATTCTATCTGGAAGATAAAATCGAATAAATGTAATTCTGTGGTTGGTAATTATTCTAGCGAATTTGTAAAGATTCCATTATATGCATCATCCATATATACATCTTCCATATATACATCTTCTTCATATGCATCTCCTATTTTATCATCATCATGTTTGTTATCTCCTTCCATTTTATCACCTCACATGTCTTTTAATGAAAATTTAAAGAAAGAAGAAAATAATTTCTGGTATTGCTACCCTGGAATCATTTCTAGAATATATAAGGAATGGATACAATGTAAAAATTTAGATGTAAAGAAATTTAATAATGATTTCTATTATTTACTATCAACCGATTCGAATAAATTGAAGGATTTCTTAAAAAGTAACTACTCACAAGAAGAAGAAAAAAAAAAAAACAAAACAGATAATGCACTCAATAGTAATTATAATAATAAAAGTAATCATTGTGATGATAATAATTATATTAATTTTGAATATCAAGATGAAAAAGAAAAAAATAAATTATTTGATATTAGTCAAGTTGTTGATAATTATCCATATATACTTAATAAAATGAAAAATAATTTATTTTCATCTACATTTACATATTCTTCTTTTATAACAGATGATCCTAATATTAATAGTAATCATATTAATTCTTTTAATAGTATTATTAATAATTTCTTAATAGATGCTAATATTTTTGATTGTTTATATTATTATGTTAAGAATAATAAATCCATATCCTATACTCTATTTGAAGATAGTAT
>NW_017385227.1:0-2465 GCF_001602025.1 Plasmodium gaboni | reverse complement strand
AGAAGAAGCACATAAAAATAATGATTATCAAAACAAATTATTAACCTTAATGAATGTCGATGAATCCATTTATAGTAATGATAACAACAATTTCAATCAATTCGAAACAAATAAAAAAAGTGATAATTCTCACAATTTGAATGAACTATTAAAATACGCAGAATCTTTAACAGAACAAAATAAAAATAATCAAACTAATGAACACGAGAAATCAGAATATGATCATCCACTTAATAAAACACAAAACGATAATAACATTTCAGATATAAACAATATAGATGAATTTCTAAGTAATTTTATTAAAAATTATATGACCAATAAAAACGATGATAACACACAAACATATAGTAATGATAAAAAACAACAATACAAACAAAATGAACAATGTGATAATTATCATAGAGAATATTTTAAAAATGTAGAGCATTTATATTCACACATAAAACAAAATATAGAAGAAGAAAAAAAAAATGAAATAAAAAAAATTGATGATAATATTAATAGTGACAAAGAAAAAATAAAATATAATAATTTATCATCCAAATATTCTTGTAATATGAAAGAAAATAATATGGACCCGGAGCAAGATCAAAAAGAAAATAATAAAATATATAAATTATATAATTCATATATATCATCATATTCTAATGATATACATATTATAAAGGATAAACAAGGAGAAGAACCTATCGATAATTTAAGAAAAAATAAAATAAATGACATAAAAAATGATATTCAACATATAGAAGATATGTCTTATAATTCAATTAATAAATATATTAATGATGACATATCAAATTTGAAATATAAAAAAAATACAAATGTCAATTCTTTTAATAATATAAATAAAAATACTAAATTGATTTATACAAATAAAGAAAGGAACTCACATATTAAGAAACCGATTGACAATATCAAAAATTATTATATTAGTGTCGATAATAATACTTCATCAGATTTAGACAACAAATGTATTCTATATAATAATAATAATAATAAGAAAGATATACATCTACAGAAAAAAGAAATATGCAAATTAATTAACAAAGATGATAAAAATTTATTTAATAAAAATATTAATTCTGACAAAAATAAAAATCATTCTAATAATAATGTAAACCGAAAAAATCAAATACATCAAAAAAAAAAAACAGAAAATTTAATAAATAATAATCCAAACTTATTTCATAATCAAGACGAAGAAGAATCTAATAAAACGAGGGAATTAAATCTAGATATTATAGATGATATAAAACAAAAATTTTCAATTCATGATCATATCCAACAACATATTAATTATGCAACTAATATTGATTATAATAATGTGGAAGAAAAAAAACAGAATATTTACACAAATAATAAATATGTAAATGAAATAAAAGATTTAAAAATCAACAATATATGTGATAATAATACAAACAGAAAAAAGGTTGAAACGTTTTGCATACACAGTAACGAAATAAAGAAATATATAAATAAAAATAAATATAACGATTCAATATCATGTGATGAAGACAACAAAGCAGATCATAAAAATGACAATCATTACGATCTTGATGAATATGAAAAACCTTTTGGTTATAATACACAAGATATGAAAAGAATCGAAGAAACAAATAATATTTTTTATAATAATTATTCTAATGATGATCATATAAATTATTATCATATCGATGAGAAAAAAAAAATCAAGGATATTTTATATGATCTTAAAAAATATTATCTTCCTTCCTCACAAAACAAAAAAGAATTAAAAAGCTACAATCCTACAGATACAGAATTTTTAGAATATATAAATAAATATCTAGATGATAACAATAATATGTATGACATTAATATATATAATGAAGTCATATGTAAAAATCAAAAAGAAGAAAATCAAATAAATGCACACAAAGATGGAGACCATGATAAATCACAAAATAAATATGATAACAACAAAAATGATATTGAAGATAATAATAATATTTTTCATCATGTCTTAAAAAATGAAAAAGAAAAATCAACTTATTTATTGCCAAAATTTTCTGATGAACATAAAACCAACTCGTTTAATTCACACAATATAATAAATAATAAAACATTAAAAATATATAACAATATAAATATGAACAATGTCAGAAAAAATATGAATGAAATAGTTTTAAAAAAAAATGAGGAACACAATATAAAAAGTGTTACAGAAAGGATAGAAGAAGAAAATCAAGTTGTGGGCAAAGAAAATTTTGATGACTTAAATAATATGAAGAATGAACAAGAAGATTATAAAAAAAATGACAACACATATAATAACAAGATAGAGAATATGTTTGAAAAAGATATAGATATAAAAGAAACATTACTTACAAATAAGATAAGAAAAAATGAAGATATTATCAAAAAACATATAATTGGAAATTCATCACCAAAAAAACAAACAAATAGTAATAATCAACATGATATACATATTAAAAAAATAGAATTAA
>NW_017385226.1:0-1625 GCF_001602025.1 Plasmodium gaboni | reverse complement strand
ATATATATATATATATATTATATGTTCCAATTTATTTATTTATTTTTTTTTTCATGTTTATAGGAACGACTTGAAAGAGAAGACACTGAAGAAACTTTAGTGAATCTGATGGAGGAGGCCTTAGATAAAATTGGAATACCTCTTGCATGAAAAAAAAAAAAATTATTACTATTTCATATTTATCATAAAACATATATATATATATATATATTAATTCAATATTTTTAAATATATAGGCACGTATAAATATTCAAGTGTGCCTTATAAAAAGAAAAAAAATTTTGTTTGATTTGTTCTTATATCTTATATATATATATATATATATATATATATATATATATATTTATATATATATACATATACACAAAGTGTAAACTTTGTTATATTTTTTTGTTTGTTTGAAGATATATTTATAAAAAAAACAGTTCTTTTTTTTAAAAATTCATAAACTTTAAAAAAAAAAAAAAAAAAAAAAAAAGAACATAAAAAAAAATAAAATATAAAAAATAAAACAAAATATATATAAATTGAAATAAAACGGTAAATTCATAAAATATATATATCTTTGTGGGTGTGTGTTTAATAAAAAAATGTATACATACAAATATATTGATATACCTTTACACAAGATATATATATATAAATTATAACATACACATAAAATAAATTCATTACCTCTACCATTTAGAGGATGAAGCCAAAAAAAAAATAAAATAAAATAAAATAAAAAAAAAATAATATTAAAAAAAAGGAAAATCAATTTATTTTTTATTTATTTTTATTTTTATTTATTTTTATTTTTTATTTATTTTTATTTTTATTTATTTTTATTTTTTATTTATTTTTATTTTTATTTATTTTTTATTTACACGGATCAGGTAAAGCTTCCAATTTTGTGCACTCTAATAATTTCTTAAAACAATGACTGTCACTACAAACCTTACATTCATCATTACATTGATTTTTTGAACATTCTTTATTACAAGAAATAAAAGTACATCCAATAAAAGTAGAAAAACAACTTAAGCATGTTTGTGAAAATTTTATTTTATATTTTTTAAAGTATTTATTTACACATACATCAACTAAATAAGGTTTAGCTGATGAAGCTTGAGCACATTCATATAATATTCTATAAAAATCATTTGAGACAATTCCTTTACTTTCAAACATATACATGTTATATTCACTGTGTTGTCCATTACGTAAATTAATAAAATCTTTCTCATTATTATTATTATTATATTCATTTATTTCATGTAAATCATTTTTTAAAAATTTCTGTCCATTAATTAATTTTTGTTCCAGTTCTCCTGTGCAACCTTCTTCCTCTCCTTTTTTGAATATATCAAAAATGTCATTATTATGAACATTATATGTATTATTTATATCATTTTTATTATTTATATCATTTATATTATTTATATCATTTATATCATTTATATTATTTATATCATTCTTATTATTTATATTTGTTATGCTAGCATTGGTTGATGCCTTCTGTATAAAGTGATGAATAAAATTATCCAACATACAATTCACATGAAAATAATTACAACATACTAAACTCAAAAAAACAAGGAAAACAACATATTTTATATTCATACTCATTTTGTTTTAAAATA
>NW_017385225.1:0-3392 GCF_001602025.1 Plasmodium gaboni | reverse complement strand
TTTTTTTTTTAATTTTAAATATATTAATATTAAAAAAAAAAAATTATATAAAATTTATTATTTATATTTTTTGTGTATAATATATATATATATATAAAAAAAAAAAAAAAATATAAAAGAATTAATATATATTTTTTTTTTATTAAAACATAACATATATATATTTTTTTGAAAAAGAAATTTTTCACATAATTTTATTTAAATTAAAAAAAAAAAATTCATTATATATTTTAAAAAATGTCAGCAAAAGGAAAAACTGGTAGAAAAAAAGCCTCAAAGGGAACTTCAAATTCTGCTAAAGCAGGACTTCAATTCCCAGTAGGAAGAATTGGAAGATATCTTAAAAAAGGCAAATACGCAAAAAGAGTAGGAGCAGGAGCACCTGTATACTTAGCAGCAGTTTTGGAATATTTATGTGCAGAAATTTTAGAATTAGCAGGAAATGCAGCAAGAGATAATAAAAAATCAAGAATTACCCCAAGGCACATACAATTAGCTGTTAGAAATGACGAAGAATTAAACAAATTCTTAGCAGGTGTCACCTTCGCTTCAGGAGGAGTATTACCAAATATTCACAATGTTTTATTACCAAAAAAATCACAACTTAAAGCTGGTACTGCCAATCAAGATTATTAAATGACATAAATAAATATATAAAATAATATCAAGTGTATGTCAAAATATCAAGAAGAAAATAAAAAATATATATATTATATATATATTATATGGATTTAATTTTTATGTGAAAAAGTATATAATATAATATAATATTTTATTATATTATTATTATATATATGTATAAAGAAAGAAAAAAAAAAAAGAAAAAATTTTCATTTTATTTGTTAATTTTTTTTTTTTTTTTTTTAAATTTTTCCCTATTCGCTTTATTATTTTATTTTTTTCTGTTTTCTGTTTTACTTTTATTTCCTTTTTGTTCTTAAAATGAGAAGAAAATGGATAAAAGTCTAAATGGAAAATATAATATGAAATTAATAAAAAGTATACATTTTTATGTTGAACTGTAAACTAAAAAAACTTATAAGGTTTCACTAGAAGCCATTAAAACGAATTTGACATTGAGACATTTATTTGGGATATTTCAATTTAATTTTCTTTTATTAGTATAACGTAAAAAATTTGGTATATTATATAATTCGTATCATATATATATATATATATATAATATATATTTTTTTCTTATATATGTCTAAAAAAAACTTGCTATCAACAACATATTTACATTTTTGTTGACCTAACACATGGAATTACACGAGTTAGCATGTTGAATTCCCCATATATCATTATCTTTTTGTTATTTCAAAATGAAAATATATATAAACAAAAGAATGTAATAAGGATATTATATTGAAGGGAGAAAAAATATATATAGGTAAAAAGTATACATACGTCGATATATTCTTTTCCTTCTTATATCTAAATATATATATATATTATTGAAGTAAAAATTATATATATTTTTTGCTGTGTTTTATTCTTCATTTCATTTAATAAAATAAACAAATGAATATTCCTTTGAGAAAAACAATATGTATTTGATATTTTTTTATATAAATTAAATTATTTATATATATTGAATTTTTAAAGTGTAAACAAAAATAAAATTAAAAACTT
The DNA here is from genome assembly GCF_001602025.1 of Plasmodium gaboni. Lineage (NCBI taxonomy): Eukaryota > Apicomplexa > Aconoidasida > Haemosporida > Plasmodiidae > Plasmodium > Plasmodium gaboni. Next base: position 1,760 of record NW_017385225.1, on the reverse strand, counting down.
CCTTTTATTTTAAAATAAAAAAAATTTTAAACTATGAATATTAGTAGAATAGAAGCAATTTCTAACATAATTTAATATTTCATATTTATATATATACATGAATATTTTTTTTCCCTCATCAATTTATTCAATAAATGTTTGAAAAATATGTATAAATATATATATAATTGTGTGATAATATATTAATATCCAATTTTGAATGATTTATATTAAAGGGATAATAAAATATAAGGAACCTTTTATTATTAGAAAATTATAATTCATGAATATATATCTCTTAAAATAAAAAAGTAATTATAAATAGTAAGAGAAAGTTATTTTACTTATTATATTTTGTAATATATATATATATATAAGCTAAAGAAAAAATACACGTTTGTACCACTTAAAAGAACAAAGTATATAAAATATTTACAGTGTTTTATCTTGAATTATAGTAATATTCTTACAAAATTATACCCATCATTTTAATTAAATATAAAAATTTCAAAGGATTTTCTTAATACATACATATATATATATATTTCTGTCTATGTTATTTCATTAAAATCACTTCTTTTTATGACATAAAAGACGTTAAAGTGAATGTATGAACAAATTTCTCTATCTTATTGTAAATGAAATATATTTAATAAGAATAAAACATAATAATTTAGAAATATATAATTATAAAATGGAACAATAATATGATTAATATAACCAAATAATATATTAAAAGGAAGCAGAACATTTTTATTTGTTTTTATAACATTGTAATTATTTGATACCTAGATGAACATTTTGTTTATTTAGTATTTTTTTATGTGGACAGTGTCAAAAATAAATTTTCTTATATATATATATATATACATATTTCAAATATATATATTACAAGACATTGTTTATTATACATAACATTTTTATCATATATTTAGAATAATTTTATGTTTAATATTTAGTTTAAATTATAATATAATATAACATATGGTTAATATATTGCAATATCATTTTTTTGATATAGTATAACTGGATTCTCTATAGTATGATGATATTATTTTTTTCTTTTCTTTTTCATATGAACTGGTTATGCTTTTTAAATTTATATTACCATATAAATAGTTAATTTATCTAAAAAAACTATAATTTTTACAAAATTATTATATAAATAAAATAGAGTATCATATATTTTTATCGACATATATGATATTTATAAGATATATAACATGTTCACATTTTTATTATCATATACAAAAAAAGACTTACATAAAAAAATATATAGCATAATTTTTTATATATCCAAGGAAAATGCAACATTCATAATATGTACTTCGTTATTGAAATTATATAGCCACTGTATATATATATATATATATATATATATATATATATATATATTATTTACTATAACTTATACAAACATTTTTAATTTCTTTTTATTCTTTTTATGATACAAAATTCTTTATAAAAATTACCTTTTATTAAAATAATAAGAAATATAAAATTATACATAACGATATATAATTTCATGTTTAAAAAATTTTAATAAAATTTATATATTATAAAGCAAATCTAACATTATTATATTTATTTATTTATTTATATTTATATATATTTGAATAAAAGTGCAATCTTTTGGGGGGTGTACCAAATTTTATTTTTTCCAAAAAAATAGATGAAAAAAAAAAAAAATTATTTTATTATATTTATATATTTTTTAATCATATAAAGTTTGAAATGACAAAATATTATATCAAAAAAAAAAAAAAAAAAAAAATTGTAAA
>NW_017385224.1:0-4580 GCF_001602025.1 Plasmodium gaboni | reverse complement strand
TATATATAATATATCGTTAATGCAATTATTAATTTCTTTGTTATGCTACATATTTTTTTATATTTTTGAAAATTTTTTTTTTATCAAAAACAAAAAAAAATTATATGGATATATATTTTTCGTTAGAACGTTCATTGTATTATTTAATAATGTAATAAAATAAAATTATCTATAAATTATGAAAAGACATAAAAATGTAAAATTAAAAAGAATGATTATATTTTATAATAAGATCAAACAGAAGGTATATCAACATTTATATTTAGAATAATATGGAATTTTTAGGTATTTAACTATTTTGCAATATCATTATTAGAAATATGTAACATTAAGATAAAAGAATAAATTATTTGGATGAAAAAATCATTCGTATATATATATATATATATATATATATATATAATTGACGTTTTTAATACAAATTAAAAATTGATTTATGTATTAAAGTATAAATTGTTTTAAAATAATAATAATAATAAATAGGATATAATAATATATAATTATTTAAATAATTAACACTATAAAGAATGTAAAAATAGCCTCGTTACAAATTAATATATATGTATATAACGAAATACATATAAAAGTATAATTATTAATAGTAATAAAACTCATGGTATATTAAAATAAATGAAATGGATACAACAAAATGGTTATCAAGAATATTAAACAGTATATATTTATTCTTTTAATAATTTTATATATTGTAGTTTTTTCTCCATTTTTTATTTTTCTGCGATAACGTAAAATTAAATAAATAATTACCATAACAAAACGATAACTACTATTGCAACAACTGAATCCATCATGATATTATTAAAACTGGTAATTTCTCTTGTTTCTGTTGTGAAGTTTGTATTATAAGCTTCATTACAAGCTTGTGTGAAATCATTAAATGTAAATGTACCATTTTGTTTTATAATATTGCACAAAGGAGACATTTTTCCAGATATTACAAAACACGATTTAATAATTGTTTTATCAGCAACCTCAAGGAGAACAGTACCACAATTATAACTTGATGGATTAACAATTGATGTCAAATCAACAGTATTCCTACCAAATTCAGTAAATAAATCTTTATTTTTAGCGACATCAGCTTTTATACCAGCATCAATAGCAGCCTTTGACAATATATATGTAGAAATACCTCCTAAAAGTGACAATTCAGGAACCGCTGTACCTAATATACCTCCATATTCCAAACAACGTTTTTTCACTTCATCTTCTACTTATTTTTCACAATTGCAATTGGGTATATCATTAGTCTGTATATTTGTATCTATTGTTGACGAATGTTGTTCCAATTTATTTTCTTTTTTTTGTCTTTTAATATAATTTTTTTGAATATCTTTATCACATTGTTCTTTACATTTTTTTACCTTTATCTTGAATCCTTTTGTCGTATTCTTGAAATCGTTGTGACGTTTGTCGATCAAAAATTTCCATTACAGCTTTCATTTCTGGGTCGTCATAATTCGGAGATAAATACTTCTCACATTCGTATAATGATCTATGTGTTTTTATAGATGTTATGGTAGGTCTAAAGTTATTGTTGTGTGAATTTGTTTGATTATATACCTATAAAAATATTGACATATATATGTGATATTTAGGTGTAGTTTATGATAATATATTTTTCTTATTATTATGTATAATGTATATTTTCATAAATTATAAAACGTTATATATGTATTATGTTTATCATTTTTTCATGCACACATGTCATGATGTTACCAATATATTTAATGAAGAGAAAACAATAGTATGCTAGTATAATTGAATTTCATTTTTATGGTTATACTTATATTATTTTATGATTAAAATTATAACCAAATCATATAGCATATTTTATTTTGTTAAAAAGAACATTGAATATGTTTAATCTAAAATATTATTAGAATTTATATAGTATAATACACAATTAACTTTCATTATGTAAATATATATATCAAATATAATTGAAGGTATTAAAATATTGATAAATGTAAAAATATATTTAATTTTTAATAATATAAAGACTTAGTGTTACAAAAAAATAAAATAAAATAAATAATAAAAAAAAATGTTTGTCTTAAAATAATACGTGTATTTATAAACAAAAACATGAAACAATCATAGTAAAAAATAAAATATGAAATATTTAAATATATGAAAATACAAAAATAAAAAATCTTATATATATATATATAATTCATTTTAATTTCCTTTTAACTAAAAAAATTCATATTAGTAGTAATCATATCGTTAATGTTTTGCCATAAGGTTTCTCTTTTTTCTACTGCTCGTGTGAATAGTTTGGTTTTATTTTCATAAAATAGTGGAATTTCTAAAGCAGCCTAAAAAAAAGAATATATAAATAAATAAATATACATATGTATATAATAAATTTTTATACTATAATAGTGTGTTACATTATTTTTATAATGTATAGACTTAATTATAACTTTAGAATATGACTTCATATAAATATATGAAAACTAATAGTATAGGACATAATTATAAATTTTCCAAATGATATCTTATTATTACCTTTGCAAAATAAGGGTTACAAAAAACAACGAGATAATTATTTTCTTGTATAAATGATGGTATTTTCTCAACTTTTATAACAGGTCCTATCCATTGCATAAAATTTTTACATTCACTTATGGTAGTTTTTTGAGGGAAATTACAAACAACTATAGTTGAATCTTCATCAAAATCTTTCGGCTTTAAAAAAAAAAAATAAATAAATAATATATAGACATATATATATATATATATATATATATATGTATATTTATTTATACACAATGTTATGAATATTATGTTATATTTCCCCAATAATATTTAAAATTTTTTATGAACATACCGCATAAATATTTCCTAATTTCCTTTCTATCGAATTTGGTGCATTTTTTGATTGAGTTACTTTTCTTTTCTGCAATTCAACAGTCCTTAATTTTCTATAAGACGAATCCATATTACAACAAAAAAAAAAAAAAAAAAAAAAAAAAACTAAGAAAATATATTCATATATATAATTTCACAAATATTTTGTTTTTTAAACAGATATATTTTAAAAAAAAAAAAAACACATTTATAGTATATAAAAAATATATATATTCCTTTTACATGATTATATAATATGGAGTTTTTTTTTTTTTTTTATTCTTAAGATATATAAATTTATATATTTATTCACTTGAAAATATTATACACATATATATAAATATATATATGTACTTGTGAAAAGTTATAATTATGTACGTGTATATTTTTTATGAAAAATAAAAAATTGTCTTTAAATATACAAAGCTTTTCAATATATATATATATATATATATAATATTGAAGATAAAAAAAAATAATATATATAACCCTGTTTAACATGAAAATTTTATGAGACTCTTTTAAAAAAAAAAAATTAAATTAGTATATTAATAATTTTATTCCAGTTTAAATAAAGATGTGCACCAACATATATAATATATATATATATATAATATTTTTATTCATTAAAAAAAATAATTTTTTTTTTTTATTATATTAAATTAAATAGACATGAAACAAAAAATATATGGTACTGTCCATAAAAATCAACATAAAAAAAAAATTACATATTATATAAATTTATATAATATTATATATATAAAATTTTAGTTGTATAAAAATATTAGTTTCCTTAAAAATTAAAAAACTTTAAGTTATTAAATGGTACAAAACAACATTTTCTTTTAAAAAATAAAATGTTTATTTTTTTTTTTTTTTTGTAATATATTATATATATATTTTTATAAAGTTACATTGTAATATTAATTTCCTTTTTTTTCTTTTTTTTTTAATTATGAAAATATGAAAATATTTTTCTTTTATAATTTATGAAATATATATATATTATATATATATATATAATATATTTTTACATGATATATATATATATATATATATATACTTTTAGTAAAAAAATATATCTTTTAAAATGAATGGGAAAAAATATAAAAAAAAAAAAAAAAATGGAAAACATAATTATATATATATATATAATAGATTACATGTAAAGAATAATTTATTAAAATTGAATATTTTCATATTAACATTTCATTTCATATAACACATAAAATTAAGGTATATAAGAAAATATTGTATTAAAATTATAAATACATACATTATGTAATATATATATATATATATTTATTTATTTATAATTTTCTTCTTTTTAATACTTCATAAAAATTATTATTTTATATACTTAATGAACAAAACATTTTTTTCAAAAAAAAAAAAAAAAAAAATTTCATATTAAAAAAACAAAAAAAATACATAAACATATATAATATATATATATATATATAATTGTGTAACTATAAATTATTCCATATAATTATTTTATTTTATTATATTTTTTTTTTTTTTTTTTTAAATTAAATTTAAGCCTTAACTTTATTTGCCTTGGTTCCTTTGTTTTGATGTTCCCCCCCTGATTTAAAAGCTGTCAATTTTTCATCGATTTCTAAAAGAGAAAAAATAATAAAAAATAAAATATTATTCATATAAGAAATGGGTTACATATAAACACAAATATAAATAAATATACA
>NW_017385223.1:0-1738 GCF_001602025.1 Plasmodium gaboni | reverse complement strand
GAAGAAACTAAAAATGTGGAAGAAACTAAAAATGTGGAAGAAACTAAAAATGTGGAAGAAACTAAAAATGTGGAAGAAACTAAAAATGTGGAAGATAATAAAGATATAAAAGTAGAAAGTGATGAAGAAAAAACAGATGAAAATTATGACGAGGATGAAAAAAGTAATATTATGGAGGATATGAATAAAGATGAAAATAATTATAATCAAATATATAAATTTGAGGATAATATTATCGATTTAGATTATGTTGATTTATCAAAGATTGAAAAATGTATGAATGAAGAAGATAGAAATGGTATGGATGAGTATGAAAAAAATAATATGAAAGATGATATAAATGAGGAACAAAATAATAATGATGAAATTTATAAAAGTGATGATAATGTTGTTAATTTGGATAATACTAAAAAGGATGTAAATGAGGATGATAAGAGTAATATAATTGAGGAAGTTGAAAATATGAACTGCATGCAGGTAAAAACTGAAGATGTTAAGAGGGAAGACATGGGCATATGTGAAGTGAAGGAAAATAAGCCTGATGATAATCAAATAAATAATGTTCAGAAGAAGAAGAAAAAAAAAAAAAGAAGAAAAAAGAAGAAAAAGAGCGTTATAAATAATGTGGTGGATAAGGATATATCGTTCGAAAATGATGTTATAAAAAAGGAAATATCGTTCGAAAATGATGTTATAAAAAAGGAAATATCATTCGAAAAAAATGTCGTGTACCATGACATATCGGATGAAAAATATATGATAGATGAAGATAATAATATGATGAACCCTGATAATATGACAAATGATAATAAAGACATTTTGAATGTTGAAAATGTTATGATATATGACCACCATAGTATATCAGATAATGATAATATGATGAATGAAGAAAAAATGGATGATCTAAAATTAGATAGTAAAGAAAATATGATGGATGACCTAAAATTAGATAGTAAAGAAAATATGGAAGACCTAAAATTAGATAGTAAAGAAAATATGGAAGACCTAAAATTAGATAGTAAAGAAAAAATGGATGACCTACAATTAGATAGTAAAGAAAATATGATGGATGACCTAAAATTAGATAGTAAAGAAAAAATGGATGACCTAAAATTAGATAGTGAAGAAAATATGGAAGACCTAAAATTAGATAGTAAAGAAAATATGATGGATGATTTAAAATTAGATAGTGAAGAAAATATGATGGATGATCTAAAATTAGATAGTAAAGAAAAAATGGATGACCTACAATTAGATAATGAAGAAGAAATGGATGACCTAAAATTAGATAGTGAAGAAAATATGATGGATGACCTACAATTAGATAGTAAAGAAAATATGATGGATGATCTAAAATTTGATAGTAAAGAAAATATGATGGATGACCTAAAATTAGATAGTGAAGAAAATATGATGGATGACTTAAAATTAGATAGTAAAGAAAAAATGGATGACCTAAAATTTGATAGTGAAGAAAATATGATGGATGACTTAAAATTAGATAGCGAAGAAAAAATGATGGATGATCTAAAATTAGATAGTGAAGAAAATATGATGGATGACTTAAAATTAGATAGCGAAGAAAAAATGATGGATGATCTAAAATTAGATAGTGAAGAAAATATGATGGATGACTTAAAATTAGATAGCGAAGAAAAAATGATGGATGATCTAAAATTTGATAGTAAAGAAAATATGGATGACCTACAATTAGATAGTAAAGAAAAATGATGGATGA
>NW_017385222.1:2590-3827 GCF_001602025.1 Plasmodium gaboni | reverse complement strand
AAAAAAAAAAAAAAAAAAAAAAAAAAACACTTTAAAAATATTATTTGAATGTTAAATATATATCTATTTATAAATATATAAATTTTAAAATTCATACATACATAACAATCATATAATTATACATTTAATATAAAAAAAAATATTAAAATATTGTATTCATATTTATAATTTTTATTATGCTTGAATATGAAATATTTCATTTTCAATCTAAATTTTACTATAATTAAATAAAAATATAAAAACAAATAAAGTGAAATAAAGTTAACTCATAATATATCTTATAATATTTTTTTTTTTTTTATTATTATTTCCCCATTTTCCTAACACATAGATAATATTATATATATATATTATTATATAATATTATAATTCATAAATACTAATTTATTGGGATATTTATAAATCCGTAGAATGTAGAATTCAAAGAAAAATATCTCAATATTTTCTTATTCCACAAAATGCTTAAAATAAAATTATTGTTATAATTGATTTTTATTCTTACATTTTATAAGATATTGTAATAAATTATATAAGAAATAAGGCAAAAAGAACATAAAAAAAAAAAAAAAAAATACAATATAAATATAATGTATAATAAAATAAGGGTAAAAAATATATGTTAAACAACTGAAACAAAATTAGATTCTTCTATATTATTCTATATATATATATATATATATATACTCAAATAACCTCTTAGATACATATTAAGATTATTTAAAATATTAAAAGAATACATATATTTTTGCTAATTATAATAAAACACATAATAATCATTTAGATTTTAAAAACAATAATATATATTTTAAATATTCTCACCCTTTAAATATATAAGTAAAATTAATTTTTATAATATAAAATAATATATTATCAAATGAAGAAAATAAATGCAAAATATAACAAAAAAAAAAAAAAAAAAAAAAATACACATAATATAAAAAAATAATAATAATAATAATGAAATAACACAGAAAATGGAATTACGGATATTAATAAATTAAAAAGGAAAATAAAATATATATATACAAATATATATTTAAAAACAAAATAATTAAAAATATATAAATAACTATATAATGTAAAAATTTTTTTTTTTTTTTTTTTTTACAACCATATATTTTTTTCTTATTATGTGTTTTTTATTTATAATATTTTTATATACCACTATAAAGCAAAATATAAGACATATACATATATATTTTTTATCATTTTTTTTTTCTTTTATATTTATAATTCT
>NW_017385222.1:0-2484 GCF_001602025.1 Plasmodium gaboni | reverse complement strand
ATAATAATAATGAAATAACACAGAAAATGGAATTACGGATATTAATAAATTAAAAAGGAAAATAAAATATATATATACAAATATATATTTAAAAACAAAATAATTAAAAATATATAAATAACTATATAATGTAAAAATTTTTTTTTTTTTTTTTTTTTACAACCATATATTTTTTTCTTATTATGTGTTTTTTATTTATAATATTTTTATATACCACTATAAAGCAAAATATAAGACATATACATATATATTTTTTATCATTTTTTTTTTCTTTTATATTTATAATTCTCATAATAAACATTTGTAACACAATAAAAATTATAACCTTATTAATTCCTTCTTTTTTAATTTTTTTTTTTTTTTTTTTTTTATGTTCACATATTCTAATTATTTCCAAAAAAAAAAAATTTCACCTTTTTATATTTAAACATTTTTTGTTCAAATTCATTCTATATTAATCATATTAATTTGTTTAATCCATTTTATTTTTTTAAATTGATATTTCCTTATTTTTTCATTTTATTTATTTTTCCTGAATTGGCCCTTGCATTTCCATTTCCTACTTTTGTTGTTGCAATTCCTACTTTTGTTGTTACATTTCCCACTTTTGTATTTGCACTTCCTACTTTTGTCGTTGCATTTCCTACTTTTGCATTTGCACTTCCTAATTTTGCATTTGCATTTCCTAATTTTGCATTTGCACTTCCTAATTTTGCATTTGCCTGTGCCCCTTTTGCATTTGTATTCCCACCTTTCATAATTCCTTTTAATGGCTGATTATTCATATTCGCATTTTTTTGTTCATCCATGTGTTTTTCATTTATCATTTCAGAACTCTTTTCAACTTTTTTTTCTACACTATTTTGTGAATTCTTTTCAGCAGTAGCTTTATAAGATGCTTCTAAAGCTTCAATATATGGTTGTACGCATATTTCAGCAATCCTTTCAGCTTCTTCTTCAGCCATTCTTTCGACTAAATGTTCAATATGTCTATCAACATCTTCGTCAGCATTTTCTCCATATGTTACCTTATAAACGTAATCAATTATTTGTGGTGGTCTATATGGTGGATAGTAATTTGATTGACCATAAGTTCGAGGATTGCTACTTCCTGGATAACTTCTTGGATAACTTCCTGGATAACTTCCTGGATAACTTCTTGGATAACTTCCTGGATAACTTCTTGGATAACTTCTTGGATAACCTCTTAAGGATATCTCATCATTAGGATTTGGTGTTCTTCTTCTTCTTAATTTCTTTTTTGGTAACTGCGATACCTTTGTAGGTAATTCAAGTATTACATTACATTCTTCTTGAACATCTAAGAAAGTTTTTCTCCAAAGAAATCTAATTGCTGTTATCAAAACTTTAAATTTATTTTTATCTAATTCATTTTTCATTATACATTTATTGAACACTTTATTCAAACCACTTTCAACAATATCTGCACCTAAATCTATACGTTCATAACATTTAACATATTTCTTGTTATTATAATTATTCATGATATTATTATTAAGTGGAAATTCGTCTTGAAATTTACGTAACACATTTTTTAAAACTAAATATCTTTCCTTCTCTGTCTCCATTACTTGATGCCACATATATTTCATAAAATCTATAATATCATCAGAAGAAAAATCCATATTATCAATTTCTTTATCGAATACATAATCTTTATCTTGAACAGAAACACCCATATATACACTAGTATAAGGTACTTTATTATGATCATTCCATAATTGATGTTTCTTTAAATCTTTCATTACTTTATTAGTATATTTCATTACATCATAATCACTCTCATCGGAATAACTTTGTCCACTACATATGTTGCACATATCAGGATATCCTCCTTCAACATTAGGGTTATAATAAATAAACCTTTCACTTAATTTTCTTGAGTATCTATTACTATATTGTAATTGATAACTAAAATTATTACTCTCACCCATACAAACATTCTAAAAGGAAAATATATAAATATATATGTATATTAACATAAATAAATATAAATATATATATATATATATATATATATATATATATATATATATTTATATATATTTATATTCTTTCAAATTTCATTTACCAAAATTACAATATATAACATTCCAGCAACTAACATAACAATAGGCTTAAAAAATAATGATTTAAAAGAACTTTCACCATTTTTATTTTTATTTTTCTCTTCTCCAAAATTACAATTACTACAGTTATTTATTTTTAAACAATTCATATCAAATACTGAATTATTTTTAATCAAATATAATGAATCAGTAAACCTCATTTTTAAAAAACATGTACATTTAATAATTGACCATATATAATATACACTATTTTTCTAATATTTATTTTGACTCTTTCCTTTTTTTTTTCACATGAATATAAAGTTATGTAAACATTATTTATTTACATTTAATAATAATAAAAGTACAATATATAATTTATTAAATATAATAAAATATATTATATATAATATAT
>NW_017385221.1:0-2047 GCF_001602025.1 Plasmodium gaboni | reverse complement strand
AAAGCCTTACTTAATCATAATATAAAACATACATGAATTTGTTTTCAAATAAAGAAACACATAATATATATAATTATGATTTATATCAATAAATATAAAAAAAAAAAATATATAAATATTAAATATTTTCATATATATATAATTATATAGGCGTTAATATTTTTAATACATATTATATATATAGGTATAATTTATTCACGATATATTATATATATGTATTTTTTTTTTATTTCTCTTGATTTTTTTAAGAATATTTCACATATCAAGCATAAAAGAAAATAATTAATGATATTTCATAAATTTTAGGAATGATTTTTTTTTTTTTTTTTTTATTTCCCATTTTATAATTTGTAAAGAAAAAATAAAAAAGTTTGAAAGGAAAAAACTAATTATGCACATATATTTAAACCATATTATTAATATATATAATATAAATATATATAATCTATAACTTTTAATCTCGCAATATATTTGCTATTTAATAAAAAGGCAACGGTATGTAAACACTTTTAATGTATATATTTTTAAATATGTTTTTTATATTAAATGAAATACAATCAAGATAAACAACATGGAAAATATATATATTTAAAAAGAACTTATATTTTATAGAAAGGCTATATGCAAAAAAGACTGTGGTAAAATATTATCATGAACTGTTCATTTAATGTAAGTTTAAATTGTGCCTTTAACAAAAAAAAAAAAAACAATATTATTTTAAAATATATATATATATATTTATATTATTTTTCTCTGATTCATTATATTAAAAAGTTCTTGATTCTTTTATATATATACTTTTGAAGAAAATCTCTAATGTAAAACATTCCTTATAGATACACTACTTTTATAACATATTTATATATATTATGTTTATATGTCTTTTTATTAGTTTATATTATTTATAAAAATAATTTGTCAATGTTATATAAATAAAAGGAACATATTTCATACAGCCAAAAAGGTTTTTTTTTTTTTTTTTTATTTTGGTAATTATAAAATAATTATGAACAAGTCAGGTGGAAATAAGAATGCACAAATAAAACAATACATATAAATAAATATATATATATAATATTAATATTATATGGAGGTAAATTTTACATTTAATAAGTTCTATATGTTACCAAAAAAAAAGAAACAAAACAAAATTAATTTCTTTAACAGAATAAATATATTCTAAAAAACAAAATGATGAGGTACCAAACGTTTTTGTCTTCTGACAATTTAAAGAAATGACAATAAAAAATATATACCATTAAAAATTTACTCAATATATACAATCATCTACTATAATATAATGTTTATTTTAATGTTTACAATTGTATCTTCACAAATATACAAAGTCATAACCATTATTTAACATCTTAAAATATAAATATATTGAATATGTAAAAATATTTAACAACATTCCTTCATTAATATTTTTAAAGGAATATTTATATTTTCTTCATAGAATATACCATATAGATAATAATAAAATCATATAAATATAATATATATATATATATATATATATCAATAATATTGTGATAATATAGAAATATAATAAAATAAATAATGAAGTTCTAATAATAAAATAAATGAAGAGTACAATATAATTTATAAAGAAAAAATAATTTATATTTTAAATATAAATGCGCGTATATATATTTCTTTGTACTATTATTTACTTATTCTTTTTACGAAACATATTATAACAATTAAAGAAAAGAAAATTATAATTAAAATAGATTGTATATATATAATTATATATATATGTATATAATATAGGTATTTTATAAATAAATAGTGCCCATTTTACATTCTTAATATACTTTTAATATATTAGTTATATTCAAAATAATCATCATACATTTATATTAACGTTATCTTTATGAGCACGGGTGCCCGAGTGGTTAAGGGGGTGGACTTAAGATCCTCTGGTCACTAGACCGCGTGGGTTCGAACCCCACCTCGTGCAAAAAAAAAAAAGTTATTTTGAAAAATTGCGAATTTTTTTTCTAATTAAAAAAAAAAATATATATAAATTGTATATATATATATA
>NW_017385220.1:0-2608 GCF_001602025.1 Plasmodium gaboni | reverse complement strand
ATATAAACTTGTCTTCGTTTACACAAATAATTATATATATATATATATATTTTTTCCATATAAGTATAAAAAAAATATATATAATTTTCTTTTTTATTATATATGTATATATTTATTTTAAAGAGATGAAAAATTTTAAAAAAAAAAAAAAAAAAAAAAAAAAAAAAAAAAAAAAAAAAAATATTTTTTCATATCTATTATTTTTTTAAATTTAATTTTAATATATATATATATATATTTTACGTTATGCGAAAAAATATATAATTTTAATATTAAGACAAGAATCAAACATTATACATATATTATATATATATATATGTATACACTACCAGTGTTAGCTTTCTTTTCTTTTATAAGATAAGATAAGAGTTAGATTAAAATCTTTTTTTAAAGTATAATTATTTTTTTTTTTTTTAATATTTTTTCGAAAAAGTTACTTTTAAGATATTGCATATATATAAAGGTATACAAAACATATAAATATATTTATATATATGTATATTATTCCTTATGTGTATTAAAAAAAAAAAAAAAAAAAATTATAACATAGAAGAAATAAAATATATATATATATATTTATATATTTATTTATATTGAATCATACGAATATGTTATTCATAAAATTGCACATATTTATTATAAAAATATTCAAAAAAAAAAAAAAAAAGGAAGAAATAAAGAAGAATATTCTTTTAATAATTTTTATTATAAAACATTATTATTTGCATAAATTTTATTCCATTGTCTTGCAACATGTTCGGCATCGTTTTTATCCTGTTTAAAATGTTCAGCAACTTTAGAATCTAAAGGATCATCAGGTTCTGGTGATGATAATAAAGCTTGAATACTTAAGAGCACTGTTCGTATTTGTAATGCAGGACTCCATTTATCTTTTAATATATCTAGACAAATTCGACCTAACTTATCCTACAAACAATAAAAATATATAAATATATAGATATATATATTTATTTATGTATACATATGTAATATAAATTTTTTTTTTTTTTCTTTTTTATTCCTTACAATATTTGGATGATATATTTTTGTCAAAAAACGAACTTTAGGGGGTTCCATAGGATATTGTTCGGGCAAGAAGAGTTCTAATTTATATGTTCCGCCTATTAAATGGTTACATATAAATATATATATATATATATATATTATATTATATTATATTATATTTATACATTCGATTATTATCATATTATTATTATATACCCTCATATGGTGTTCCATCTGGTCCATTTATTAAAATATTAAAATGACGATAATTCTCAGGAACAGGTACAGCCATTATTCCTGGGGCTGCACAAATAAAAATATATATATATATAAATAAGCATCACAAAATATAAACATGAAAAAAAAAAAAAAATACACATATATATATATATATATATATATATAACACAATTATTATCATAATTTTTTATTTTTATATTACGTGGTTCATTGGCTAAATTTTGTGTTTCTTTTGTTATTCTTCTAGGTATTGACATATTCTATACACAAAAAATAAATATATATACATATATATATATATATATATATATATATATATATTTATTTATTTATTAATTTATAATAAAAATAAAAAAGAAGGAACAATAGAACATGTATTATTTCTCAAAATGATACATAATCATTTAATATATATATTATTGAGATACAAAAAAATAATGTCAAAAAAAATTTCAAAAAAATAATATATTTTCAAAATAATCAAATATTAATATGAATAAATTATGTGTTTACTCTATTCTAATTTTTTTTTTTTTTTTTTTTTTTATCATTACGTGTTTATAAGACTATATATTTATTATATTGTTTTATAGATTATAATACAAATTTATATTTAGATTTAATGCAGAAATATTTTGTTATAAATATATAATACTTTTTATTAATTTATATATCACATTACTTACATATTTAAAAAAAATTTATCATTTATAAATTTTTTTTTTTGTTTTTGTTTTTCTGGGTTATTCTAATTTTTTTATGATATAAAATATTTATATATATATATATATATATATATATTAATATAACAAAAAATACATTATTTTATTTTCTTCTTATTCATCAATATAATATTAAAAAGAAAAAAAAAATAAAATAAAATGTTATATAAATATATTATAATATATATCATAATAAAAAAAAAAAGAATAAAAAAACAAGTATATAATATCTATATTTAAAGAATAATTTTTTTTTTGTTTTTTTTTAATAATAAATTTTAATAAAAATTGAAAGCACAGATTAAAATGAAATATATATATTTCATATATAATAATATGCATATATATTATATATATAATATTATATTATATATATTTATTTTTATATGTATTTTATATTTATGTATATTTTTATTTTTAATTATTATTTTGTTAACTACCATTACTATTATATATATATATATATAAAGTCTTTTTTTTTTTTTTTTTTTATATGTTAAAATTTATATTTAAGATATAAAAATAACAGATTTATTGTTGCATTATATATAAATCTTTTTTTTTTTTTTTAATTTTATTATTTATCAATAATTTTTTTTCCCCTTTTTTACTATTGATGAATCATTTTTTTTTTTTTTTTT
>NW_017385219.1:0-333 GCF_001602025.1 Plasmodium gaboni | reverse complement strand
TATTATTATTATTACAGGTTATATTATTATTGTTACTATTAATATTATTATTGTTGCTCATATTTAATGAAATGGTCATGTCATAATTATTTTCCATATTATGAGATAATTGTGAAGGATATGTATTTTCATTTATTATAGGAAAGGATTTACTATTACTTGTGTCATCTCTTGAATTTACATATGTTGAAAAAAATAAAATTAATTTTAATTTTGCTATCAACCCTAGAGCTGCTAATACATATAATCTTTTAAATTTATCTTTTTCTTGTTCATTCATTTTTGCATAATTTTGTAAATTTATTCTTAAATAAGATAATTGAGAAGAAATAG
>NW_017385218.1:0-2190 GCF_001602025.1 Plasmodium gaboni | reverse complement strand
ATTTATTAGATATAGTATCATTTATATATGAGAGTTTATTGTTTACTTGTTCATTTTTATTTTCTTTATAAGTCTTCTTTAAAAAATTAGAAGACATATTTTCTGGTTTATTTAATGAATATTGATTATTATGATTACTATCACCTTTTTTATTTATTTTGAAATATTCACTATTGCAATAGTTATTAATATTATTGTTATTATTAATATTAATATTATTAATATTATTGTTATTATAAACATTGTTCATATTATCAGGTCTATTATATTGTGTAGGTGATTGAGGGATATAATTTGTATTATCACTTCCTTTTTCTTTCATTGTATTTATAGATACTAGATTATTATTATGGATATAACTGTAATGATTACTATTGATATTGTCATTATTACTTATGTTATCACTTGTATTTATATCATACATGTTATTATAAGTTTTGTTATTGTTCAATGTGTCGTTCATTTTATATGAAGAGACTAATTTAATTTGTTTATCATAATTGTCTTTATCTATATATCCATTTTGAAGATATTCTTTTTTTGTCTCTTCTTTTTCAAGGTTGTATGAATTTTTTGTATTTATATTTTGTATATGATCAGAATGATTAATATGCTTATACACATTATTATATAATAAATTATTAATTGAAGCATTTTTTGAAATTGAAGGAATGTCACATGTCTTTCTTTTTTGTATATGTGTATTCATATTAGGTTGAATTTGATTTTTATATTGATTTGTTGATAAACCTTGAATGGAATTATTATATGATGCAATTTTTTTTTTATTTATATTATTTCTTATAAATGTTAAAGGTGGAAAAGGAAATGCAGAATCTTTTGATAAGTTCATGATATTACTTGATTTATAATTATTTGGATGTAATATATAAATTTCTTTTTTTTTTTTCTCTTCATTTTTTGACATGTTATTATAAGTAGCAGATTTAGATCTTATATATGTAGACATATTATATGTATCTTTACTTACATTGTTAGTAATTATATGACCAATATTTTTATTATTCATAGATTTATTATTTGTATTCATAATGTTTACATTGACATTTTCTGATTTCTTATCTTCCTTTACATTATCATATTTTAATCCAAAAAAGTTTAAAATCATACTAGTAAAAGATTTGTTTACATTTTTTTTTTCTGTCAAATGATGATTTGGGTTATTATCATTTTTTATATTAGTCTGATGTTCACAATTATAATAATTATTATTATTATTATTATTATTGTTATTATTATTATTATTATTATTATTATTATTGTTGTTGTTATTATTATTATTATTATTATTATTATTATTATTATTATTATTATTATCATTATTATTATTATCATTATTATTATTATTATTATTATTATTCCCTTCCTTGTCGTCATCTTCCTTTTTTGTTTCCACATTAAACCTTTCATCATTTGCACTGTGCTTGGTCCTACTTACCCCCTCGTCATCCTCTTTAAATATACAAGAATTTAATAAGTTACTAGGACGTCTTCTATAAAAAATATTATTACAAGTAAAAGAATTATTATCATTATTATAAATATCTTTATCTTGTGTAGTAGATGAACAAGTAAAACAGTTTGTTTTTGTTACATTTTCTTTGTCGTAACTAAAATAATGAAATTTATTCTTTGTATCATTGAAAGAATAATCATTTATATTTTTATTAACATTCACGTTGTCATTTGGAATTTTATAATTTAAAAAATGTTTATCCTTATTATTATTAGAAGAAATATTTTCAATATCTATAGGTGTTGTTTTTGATTTTTTTTATTATCACACGATATATGGTTATTGTTATGAATATGTGACATTTCTGTTATTTCTTTTATATCGTTTATTTGATACGAATTAAATTTCTTTTCATTTTTATTTTTAATATTATCCAAGTTTAGTCTAGGTATTTGTATAGCATTTTTTATCATTATAAAATCATTCTTATTATGTGATAGTTCAGATTCTTCTTTTGTATTTGAATTATTAACATTATTTATATGAATTGACTTTTTATTGTCTTTTATATTTATATCTGTTTGTGTCTGTTTATGTTCATTATTATAATTACCTTGTTCAGGATAAAAAATATTTTTATTAAAAGATATATCGTTTTTTATGTTGCTCATTTGTTTTTCTTGATCATTTAAAATAAATTGATTATTTTTAAT
>NW_017385217.1:0-982 GCF_001602025.1 Plasmodium gaboni | reverse complement strand
AGCTATGAAAATGTTTTTTCCAGTGAAATAAATAAAAAGGAAGATATAAATGGAAATAAAAAGGAAGATATAAATGAAGATATAAATGAAGATATAAATGAAGATATAAATGAAGATATAAATGAAGATATAAATGAAAATAAAAATGAAGATAATATTAAAGCCTACATTAGTAATATAAATAATCATACTCATAATAATAGTAATAATAATAATAAAAGAACGAGCGTGCAAATATCACGCAATAACAAATACGAAATAAAAAATAAAACAATAAAAAGTAGTACAGTAAATCCAAAAATAAAACAAGAAACTACTTCAAAAAGTAATATATCCTCTTTTTTATTATTGAATGAAAAAAAAAAAAAAATAAATAATTTTTTTCATCATACAAATAATGAAATAAAATCAGCAAGTCATAACAACATCTTGATCAAAAATAAACAAATACAAAAAAAAAAAAATAACACAATAAATAGCATAACACAAAATAATAATAATATTAATCATATGGATGAAAAAAAAAAAAAAGAAAAATTAGCTATTCTTAAAATAAATGAAGATATGGTTAATAAAAATTATAATGATACATATAATAAAGAGGAGGAAAATATAAAACAAGTGGAAAATAAAACAATACAAAATAATGAAAAAAAAAAAGAAAATGATATTTATATATATAATTCAAAAAATATATATATAGATAAAAATAATGTTCTTTCATATAATAATAATAATAAAAGAAAAACAAATGAAGATATGAATTCTTTACATATGAAAATAAAAACAAAAGATAATTATTTTAAAAAAAGTAATTATATAGGAGAAGAAAAAAAAAATATATCATCAATAATTAATAATACCTCAAATTTTTATTTAAATAAACATAATATAAATAATAATAATATAAATAATAATATAAATAATATAAATAATATAAATAATAATAATAATATAAATAATATAAATAATAATAATAATA
>NW_017385215.1:0-2264 GCF_001602025.1 Plasmodium gaboni | reverse complement strand
TTCCCATCCGAAAAAAAAAAAAAAAAAAAAAAAAAAAAAAAAAATAAAATATAATTCTTTTTTAAATTAAAAAAACAAAAAATACTTTAAATTAATTTTTTATTATTTATTATATTTAAATTTGTTTAATCTTTATACAACCATATTTTCACATATATCTATTTTTTTTTTAGTTTACAAAATATAAATTATATATAGAATACGGATAAAAAAAATATTTGTATACATTTTTTTTTTTTTTCTCTATTTTCAGATAATATTATAAAAAAATAAAAAATATATTTTTTTTACTGTTTGTAAAAATAAAATTTTAAATATACACAAAAAAAAAAAATTGAATTTTATATCTATTTTCTTCTAAAAAGGTAATTAAAAATAAATAAATAAATAAAAACATAAAATTAAAATTTTATAATTTATTATTATTATATATACATATCAATATATAATCTCTCCCCTTTATAATGATACATATGTTACAAAAAAAAAAAAAAAAAAAAATATGTATACTATATTATTTTTTTTTTTTAATTAATAAATATATTTTTTTTTAAAATTTTTACAACATAGTTTAAAAAAGAATTATTCTCTAAACGAATATTATTCATAATACTTTTATTTATATATCATATATATATCTATATATACATATTATTTACATATATAATAATATATTTTATATATTATATATATATATATATATTTATTAATTCTTTAAATAGAACAACGGGAAAAAAAAAAAATACGTATTTTTAAAATACTTTTTTTTTTTATGACCATTTTTTATTAAATGTATTCAAATCTAAAAAAAATTAGTAACCAAAAAAAAATAAAAATAATATATAATCTAAAAATAAAAATATACATAATTTTATTTATAGAAAATATATATTTTATATATATATATATATATGTATACATAAAAATTAAATTCCGTTATCCATTATTTTATAATCCAAAAAAAAAAAAAAAAAATAATAAATAAAAAAAAATAATAAAGTAAAATTAAAAAATATATAAAAATTAATTTTTAACCATTCTGTATAAATTTTATAAATATTTTTCTATATTTTTTAATTTAATATTTTTATAGGTACATTAAAAAAAATAAAATAATAATATATAATATATATATATTTTATTTTTTATATTATATTTATAATAATTTATTTTCATATATATATAATAATAATAGAAAATATATATATAATAAAATATTCCGAAGGAAAATATTCTTTTCTTTTAAAAAATAAATAAGAAAAAACAATTATAAATACAACCCCCACCCTTTTATGTTTTAAATCTGTTAAAGAGGTAAATATACATAGTAATATATACATTATATGTAATATATATATATATATATATATATATATATATATATTGGATTGTGATATAAAATCTATAATATATATTCATGATTTTATATATTAAATATTTCTATATGAATGTAATATAAAATAAATAATATTTATTTTATAGAGACGGAATGTTTTTAAAAATGATATATATGTGATTTAATATTTACCTATATTTTTTAGCAACATTTATATTTATAGTATATATATATTTATATTTTTTCTTATATATATTATTATAATGTTGTACATTTGTTTTTTCTTTTGTTTTTTTTTTTTATTTTCAATATAGGGATATTTGTTTATAATTAATAAGGATATAGTTAATATAAAAAATTTATTAAAATCAAAAAAATTTTAAGTTAATCATTTTAAAAAAATGTGTAGTGCAGCTCGAGCATTTGATTTTTTTGCTGACTTAGCCGAAGAACCAACACAACTAAAGGAAGCAGTACCAGACGCAACTGAAAAATTAGCAGATGTAGTTTCCGATGCAGCAACTAATGTTAGTGATACAATAAGTGATACAGCTACTGGTATAGGAAATTTAGTTGGAGAAGCAGCTACTAGTATAGGAAATATTGTTGGTGGAGCAGCAAGCGGGATAGGAAACTTAGTTGGTGGAGCAGCAAGCGGGATAGGAAACTTAGTTGGAGGTGCAGCAAGCGGTATAGGAAATTTAGTTGGTGATGCAGCAGAGGCCCTTGCAACTACTGATTTAAAAGACATAATACCACAAACCTCTGAGTCTTCAACTGATTTAGTACCAGCTGAGACATCAGCTCCAGTAGATGATTATCTTGATGATGACGGTTTTTCAAGTTTTAGAGAATTTCTCGAAAGTACTCCTTGTTGGAAACGTAGAATGGCTCAAGAAGCTTTACTTAATGACTACCAAGTAGAATC
>NW_017385214.1:0-2393 GCF_001602025.1 Plasmodium gaboni | reverse complement strand
TTTTTTTTTTTTTGAATTACAAATTAAACCTTAATTATTAAGGTGAACATAAATATTTTTTTAACCCTATTAGGGTTATCACTATATATATATATATATATATATATATATATATTTATTTGTTTTTTTTTTTGTTTTTTTTTTGTTTTTTTTGTGTTTGTGTTTGTTTTTGTTTTTGTTTTTGTTTTTGTTTTTGTCCGTTATTAAAATAAAAGAAAAAAGAAAATGAAGAAAAAAACAAGGGAAGAAATAATACTATTGTTAAAATGGGTTTCGTGTAAAAAATGTATATTATCAGTTTTGGTGTTTATATGTTGCTTTTTAATGGTAATGATAAAATATAAATAAAATATATATATATATATATATATATATTTATTTATTTATATATATGTGCTGTTGAAGCTGCTCTTATTAATTATATTTTATTTTTTTTTTTTAGAGCTTCAATATATTTGAACCAAGAATAGAAATAATAAAACTAGATTGGTATGTTAGATATTATAG
The DNA here is from genome assembly GCF_001602025.1 of Plasmodium gaboni. Taxonomy (NCBI): domain Eukaryota; phylum Apicomplexa; class Aconoidasida; order Haemosporida; family Plasmodiidae; genus Plasmodium; species Plasmodium gaboni. Next base: position 1,886 of record NW_017385214.1, on the reverse strand, counting down.
ACATTTATCCGAAGTATGTAGTGATAATAATGATAGGGGAGAAAGGAAATTATATGATAAGTATGATAAATATAATAAGGAAAAAACTAAAGCAAAATATAAAGATGATAAATTTAATAATAAAAAAAGAAATAAAGAGAATAATGTAAGTGTGGAAGAAGAAGAATGTGAAAGATGTAAATCCTTAAGAGAAAATTATAATAATAAAGAGAACAGATCTTATAATGAGAATGAAAATTGTGTTAATTTAGAAGATATAAAGTTATGTGATAATACAACATGGAAATATAAAATAAAAAAGTTTATAACATGTTCATATAATAGAAATGAAGATGAAAAGATTGTATATAATTGGAAACTAGGAAAAAATATTTTAGGTAAAATGATAAATAGTACAGAAGATTTTAGTATTAATGGTATAAATTATAAAGACTGGGAATTAAATACAATATCGGATATAGGTTATTCACAAAACAATCGTAGGATACAAAAAGTATTTAAAACTGAAGTAAAATCAAAGAATGGTAAAAATGAAAGTGTGAAATTATTTATTAAAATAGTACCTGCATCTGTGTGGGTTCGACAATTTAATATATTAAATGAACATAAAGGAGAATATTTATTAAGTGAAGAGAATTTTGTTATGGAAGCTATTTCATTAGCATTTTTAAATAAATATTATCCAGGTATTGCTCCTAAATTTTATGGTATATTATATGAGCTATGTGATAATCATAATGATAATAATGTAAATACTCGTTTTTCTAGAGGTAAATATAATAATTTGAAAAAGTTAAATCATATGCTGAAATATCAATTACGATTTAATAAAAAGGCAAATATTATTATAATCTCTGAATTATATGGGGAAGATATTTATAAATATGTACAGAAAAGAAGAATTTTAGGTTTTCTAGGTAATAGGAGACAAGAGAAAAAAAGGATTTTACATGAAAGTTTAAAATTATTAACAAAATTACATGAAACTGGATTAAGTCATTTAGATTTGTCTCCAGAAAATATATTAATAGGTAAGGATTATGAGTTAAGGTTATGTGATTTTGCAAATACTGCTCCTATATATACTTATAATAATAGACATGTAAAAGGTAAGAAATGTTTACGTTATTATGAATCTTATCAACCATGTATATCGAAGATTCCTTTACTTCCACCAGAATGTTGGAATATTGTTCGAATACATGAAAATTTAAAAATTAATGACCCTTATGAATATCTAAAATCCATTACGGATCAAGAAGAAAGAAAACGTTTCTATTATAATGTAACCAATGCTGATAAATATATGTTAGGAGTATTTTTTATTTGGATATGGAATAATAGCTATATATGGGAATCTGCAGATTCATTTAATGATAGAACATTTAGGAATTTTGTAAAATGTGGAATGAATCTTTATAATTTTGAATTCACATTTCACTGGCCGGATGATCTAAAGGATATAATAAACGTAAAGAGGAAAATGCACAACTGAATAGATAAATGGATAAATAAATAAATAGATAAATAAATAAATTTAATGTTTCACATATATATATATATATTTTTCTTTTTGTAGCAATTATTATCCTTGGAAAATCGTGAGAAATTAAACCTGAAGGAATTATGTAATCATCCTTGGTGGTCTAACTGAACAAATAATAAATAAATAAATAAATATATATATATATATATATATATATATATATATATTTTACATTTATTTATTTGTATTTGTAAACTTTTTTTTGTACATTAATTAGATTATATACAATTAATTCAGTAATTAACAAATGGAATTCTTTAATCCATATTTTTTTTTGACTTACATAATAAAATAAAAAAAATGTGCAGAACATAAATATATATATATATATATATATATA
>NW_017385212.1:0-349 GCF_001602025.1 Plasmodium gaboni | reverse complement strand
ATAGTAATAATAATAATAATAATGAAGACAATTCCTTTATTGTAGTTACACAAAATAACGAAGAAAGAAAGAAACAAAATTATTTCCAATTTAATATGTTGAATAATATATTTAAAAATAAACTTTCTATAAATAATTCTTTTTATTGTCTTAACACAGATTATATAAATAGTGATATAAATTCTTATGAAATAAAAAAAAAAAAAAATATATCCATGTGTAATAATATAACTGACGGATATGCCATTAAAAAATACGAGTCTTTAAGTGAAGAAAATTATAAGATGGAAAAAAAAAAAAAAAACTTTTCTTATCAAAACTTAGAAAAAATAAAACATAATAATAATAA
>NW_017385211.1:0-930 GCF_001602025.1 Plasmodium gaboni | reverse complement strand
ATAATATTTTAATATATTTATAAAAGAATAAAAAATAATAATTGAATAAAGAATAATGGAAATTATAAACTGATAAAATACATGAGAGTGTATATAAAACATATATATATTTATTCTTGATATTAATTTTTGATATAGATAAATAATTCTGTAGATTATTATTTAATATTACATCGAAATTCATATTATAAATATTTTTATATCTATTTGATATTTGTTTATTTTTAAATATATTATAATAAAAATAGAAAAAATAAAATTTGAAATTTTTTTTAATAATTTTTGATATAAAATAAATATAATTATGATTTAAAATACTCATATTTAAATTATTAATATTAGTACTTAAAAATATACATATAACAAAATTAATAATATTTATATATTCTTTAAAATATTTTTTATTATATATTATCTTATTATTTATTTTTATATCATATATATTATAAATATAGGTATTACTAGCTTTTGCCTTTCTTAATATTTTCATATAATTAACATTATTTTCTAGATTATCATTATTTTTATTATTATAATTATTATTTTGTATTACATCAAAAAATTCATTCAATTTGTTATTATTTTCTGTTAAAAAAAAAGTTGAGTTCTTTTTATATTTATTTATTGTCTTTATATTTTTATTTACTACCTTTTTATTATGTTGTATATTATATTCTTTATTAACACCTATATGATCATTGATTATATTACTAGTGTGTGTGTGTATGTTTTTTTTTTCTTTCTTCATCTTCTTCATCTTCAACTCATTTTTAATATCCTTCGATATAATCATTTTATTTATAACATCTTGATGATTCCTTTCCATTTGACTATTTTTTTTTATTTTATTTTTTTTATTTTGTTTATTTTGTTTATTTTTTATATTTTTAATATAAATATTGGAAGGGACATATTTTTTGATACGATCAA
>NW_017385210.1:0-1285 GCF_001602025.1 Plasmodium gaboni | reverse complement strand
TTTTTAAATTCTCCTCACTTAAAAAATTAAAACAATCAAAGTGGACATGGCCTCCACCATTATTATGACCATTATTAATAATATTATTATTATTTATAATATTATTATTACTATTAATATTATTATTATTAATATTATTATTTATATGTTTGCTATTTTTATTATTTATCTTACAATTTTTATCCTTCAAACCAAACAATATATCATGCTTGCATATATTATACAAATAACATTGATTTAAATATTTTATTGACAATATAGGAGTTATTTCGATGACTTTATTTTTTATAATCATAATACTTTTATAAAATGAACACATCTGTTCATTATTATGATGATTATCCTTTTGGTTGTCTTTCTTAATCCTTCTATTAGCATCTATAAGGTTCATATCACTTTGTATATCTTTATATATACTACAATTCTTCTTATTATTTTTGTTCTTATTGTAATATATCTCTTCATTCATTAATACAAAATAAAATTTATAAAAATATGAAGAAAGCAAACTTATATATTTTTCATAGGTTCTTTTATTTTCATACAAATAATCAAAAACATTACAACATAAAAATAATTTTATTTTTTCAATAATTTCTAAAAATATTTTTATTATCATCTTATTTTTATAAAATATATTATAACGTAAATCCAAAATATGATTCTTATCATCATTATTTCGAGTTTCTTTTATAATAGACATATAATGTAATACTTTTTTTTCTATATAATCATATTCATTTATTTTGATATTATTAAATAATATATTATTCACATTTAAGCTTTCTTCCAATTTTTTTTTTTTCTTTTTTTTTTTTATATTATCTTTTAATAAATGATTTTCATTAGAATTAAAACAAACTGAATCACACTCTAAATTTTTTGTATTTTTTATAATTTCTTTTTTGTTTCCACATTGTTTAAACTGATTCGTTACATTCTTATTACAATTAATATTATCAACATTAATATTATTACAATTAATATTATTATTTTGGTTGCCCTTCGAATATGCTCTCATATATTCCTCATCATATATAACATCAAAAATTTCTGACAGATACAAATATTCGATTGGTCTTCTCTCAATATAAGATATAAGAAATAATAAAAATGCACATATATATTCATATATATTCATATAACATATTAATGATTCAAATATTTCAAGAATCTGTAAGAGAAATAGTTTTAATTTTTTATTATTCTTATAATTTAATATACAATAATTATAATTAATAAATAAGAAATAAAGAATATCTTCATCTTTTATAGTAGAATCAGA
>NW_017385209.1:0-440 GCF_001602025.1 Plasmodium gaboni | reverse complement strand
TAATTTAATATACAATAATTATAATTAATAAATAAGAAATAAAGAATATCTTCATCTTTTATAGTAGAATCAGATATTTTTTTAAAATTACAATTAGGTGTATTGGTCATATTTTTAATACATTTAATATTTTCTATACTTTTAATATTTTCTTTACTTTTAATATTTTCTTTACTTTGTCCATTTTGTTTCTCTTTGTTAATAGAATCACATAAATCATTATCATTCATATGAACATCACATGGTTGTTTCATATTATTATATTTTTTATCTTTATCATATTTATTATTCTTACTTCTTCCTAATAATCGTTCTTTTAAATTTAAAGATATAGAAAAAAATCCTTTAGTTTTATTTCTTTTCTTTTTCAATATAAAATATTCATTCATATGATCATTTAAATTATGAAGATAATGTATATTAAATAAAAAATTGAAATA
>NW_017385208.1:0-2237 GCF_001602025.1 Plasmodium gaboni | reverse complement strand
TTATTATTATTATTATTATCATTTATGTTATTTTCTAGATTTTTTATATCATCCATGTTATATATAATTTCCATTTTATCTTTATTATCTTCATATATATATTTCTTTTTACCACGCATTTTTTTAATATCAACCTTAAAATTTGCACTTAAAAATATGTCATATAAAAAAATTTTCTTATTTAAATTCTCTTCATTATATTGTTCTCTTTTTCTTTTTAATAATAAATATACATTTTTTTTTTTTTTTCTTTTTTTATCTATATATTTTTTTTTCTTTTCTTCTGCTTTTTTTAAATAAGAATTATATAAAGTAGTCGAACCCTCACAACTACTTTGATACTTTTTATTCTTCTTATCAATTTTTTTATTTTCTTTATCTTTTTTTAGTTCATACATATATATGTCATTACTTTGAATAGGTTTTTTAAAAATATGTCCATTCGAATTATCTGTATATATTTTATTTTGAACCTTTGATATTCTAATTTTATTATCAAAAATATTCATTTTATTTATGTTTTCATCCTTTTCTTTTACATTGTATATAAAAAAAATAGATGGAGATAAAAAATGGATCTTACTATCAACAAAAAATAATTTAAAATTATATGTAATTAATAATTTTTGTGTCATCTTATTTTTATTAATATTATTCTGACAATTCACAACATGATTCTTATTACATATTTGTATATCATTATCATCTTGGAATTTTTTTTTTTTTTTTATATTTTGAAAAAAATTTAATAATTTAAAATTTAATAATTTACTATTTAATAATTGAATTATTTTTGATGCTTTTAAAAGTTTATTAATTTCTACAATTAAATATAATGGTATATAAATATTAATATTTTGAAATGTGTGTTTAAATGAGAGATGTATTGATGATTCATAAGACATACATACATTTACATTATTATAACCACTTGAATCAATATTATTTTGTTTGATATATATATATTTTTTTTTTTTTTTTTTTCTTTTTACTTTATTTTTAATTTTTCCGTTTTGACTATTGATTTTTTTATAATATTTAATATCTATCACCATTTCTTTTTTATTCTTTTTCTTTTCTAAAAAAGAAATATATGTTCGTTCATTTAATTTTTTCTCATCATGATTTTTTATGTTCATATAATTGGTTGTATTATTTCTTAAATATATATTATAAGGAGAATAAAAATAAACTTTTTTTTCATTCCCTCTGTGTATTTTAAAAAATTTTAATTTATTAGATTCTATTGTTGAATAAAAGTTCTTATAAATATTTTGTTTCATCTTATATAGACAATCAAAAAATGTCCATGATTTATAATTATTTCTATGTGATATTATTTTTTTTTTTTTTTTCTTATTATAATAAGATAAATGTAAATTATCTGACAAACTTTTATTAATATCTTTGAATGAATATATAGATGTCCCTTTTTTAAAAAGACACATATTTTTTTGTTTTTTTCTAATTTTTTCTTTATCTTTATTTATATTTGTATATCTTCTTATATGCTCCTCATCAAAATATATCATGTCATATGCATGTGCAAATTTCTTCTTTGTATGAATGAATGCATGTTTATTTATTCCCTTGTGGTTATCTTTATATTCATAAGTGTTATGTTTTCTAATCTTGTTTGTAAGTCCTTTCTTTTTATTATGATATTTATTTAAAAAGAAAAACAAAGGTGATAAATAATAAATACATTTATTTTTTTTATCGTTCAACGTATTATTATTATTAAATATTTCAAATATAGAAAGTTGAATCTTTTCATGATTTAAATAATTATCTCTTGTAAATATAATACATTTATTAATTTGTTGTATATATTTTAAATGATGACAATTTGTTTTATTATAGATATGATTATTTAATAATAATGATTTAATATTTCTTATAAATATTCCTATATACATATTCATGTTCGATGTATAAAAAAAGAAGAAAATGTTTTTTAATTTTATTTGTAAAGAATCAAAGGAATTGATTATTTTATCTAACATATTATTATTAGATATTACATATTTATTTTTTTTTTTTTTAGTATTCATTATATATGAAAAAGGATATTTTTTTAATTTCTCTTTATTTCTTTTGTTCTTCTTTTTCATCTTATTTATTTTTAATTTCTTTTTTTTTTTATTAATATATAATATATACGATATATCTTGATATTTATCTGGTCTTATTTTATTCATAAAATTTATAAAATATTTATTATTATTTTTTTTTTT
>NW_017385207.1:0-1723 GCF_001602025.1 Plasmodium gaboni | reverse complement strand
TGTGGTTATCTTTATATTCATAAGTGTTATGTTTTCTAATCTTGTTTGTAAGTCCTTTCTTTTTATTATGATATTTATTTAAAAAGAAAAACAAAGGTGATAAATAATAAATACATTTATTTTTTTTATCGTTCAACGTATTATTATTATTAAATATTTCAAATATAGAAAGTTGAATCTTTTCATGATTTAAATAATTATCTCTTGTAAATATAATACATTTATTAATTTGTTGTATATATTTTAAATGATGACAATTTATTTTATTATAGATATGTTTATTTAATAATAATGATTTAATATTTCTTATAAATATTCCTATATACATATTCATGTTCGATGTATAAAAAAAGAAGAAAATGTTTTTTAATTTTATTTGTAAAGAATCAAAAGAATTGATTATTTTATCTAACATATTATTATTAGATATTACATATTTATTTTTTTTTTTTTTAGTATTCATTATATATGAAAAAGGATATTTTTTTAATCTCTCTTTATTTCTTTTGTTCTTCTTTTTCATCTTATTTATTTTTAATTTCTTTTTTTTTTTATTAATATATAATATATACGATATATCTTGATATTTATCTGGTCTTATTTTATTCATAAAATTTATAAAATATTTATTATTATTTTTTTTTTTCATCCTTCTTAATATGACATTTTCCTTTTTTATTATATCATATATTAATAAATTATTCATATCAGATGGTTCATATATAAAGTCATTATCATAATGAATAGAATGATTATCATTTTGAAAATGGATGAGATGATTTGTATTACTCATATTATTTATATGACACGGAAAAGGTTTAGGTAAATATTTATATTCATTTAAGTGTCTACATAGATGTTTACATGTATCATTATATCTACATGTATCATTTAATGTTTCACCCATATCATTACACTTGCATACATATTTAGAATATAAAATATGTCCATATCCAAACAACATTAATATATTATAATAAAAATTAATTAATGATATAATATTTCTTTCATTCAAAAAAAAATAAATACTTGATTGTATCTTCTTATCTTCATTCATAAAATATTTTTTGCAAGATCTTATATTTAATTTTATTTTAAAATGTATATTGTCATTAGTTTTAAAAACAAAATTTTCTGTTTTTTCTTTTTTATAAATTATATGTTTTTCAATATTTTGAATAATATGAAAAAGTAACTTACATTTCTTTTTGTGTTTATAATATATTTGTGGTATATAATAAAATGATGAGATTTTTTTTTTTTTTTTTTTTTTTTTTTTTTTAATGAGCTTATTTTTTATCTTCTTCTTCAAAAAATATTGTAAAAAAAAAAATTTGTGTGTCTTATTCATATTATTTAAGATTATAATAAATTTACAAAAAAAAAATAAATAATTAGTAAAAAATAATAAATCATTTTTTTTTTGTTTTATATTTCTTAGATATATATTTATATTATATATTTTACTTTTAAATAGATATACAAGATTTATATTATTTTTATTAAATATATTCAGTTTATTATATTTACAAAATTCTTCCTTCATAATAATAGTTTTAAATCTTTTTATTTTTAATAATAATATTTCTTTATCATATTTCTTTTTGGTTTTTCTTTTTTCCTTTTTTTTTATTTTCTCTGTATTCTTATTTGTATGTTCTAAATTACAAATAAATGTAAACATACATTCAATATTATTTATATTAATATAAATCTTTTCAAC
>NW_017385206.1:0-1474 GCF_001602025.1 Plasmodium gaboni | reverse complement strand
AAAAAAAAAATTTGTGTGTCTTATTCATATTATTTAAGATTATAATAAATTTACAAAAAAAAAATAAATAATTAGTAAAAAATAATAAATCATTTTTTTTTTGTTTTATATTTCTTAGATATATATTTATATTATATATTTTACTTTTAAATAGATATACAAGATTTATATTATTTTTATTAAATATATTCAGTTTATTATATTTACAAAATTCTTCCTTCATAATAATAGTTTTAAATCTTTTTATTTTTAATAATAATATTTCTTTATCATATTTCTTTTTGGTTTTTCTTTTTTCCTTTTTTTTTATTTTCTCTGTATTCTTATTTGTATGTTCTAAATTACAAATAAATGTAAACATACATTCAATATTATTTATATTAATATAAATCTTTTCAACTAAAAATAAGTTACATAATCTTTGAAATAAAGACAATTTAAAACTTTTATTTATATCATCATTATTTTTATTATTATTTATATTATTATTATGAATATTATATTTTTTTTCTTTATATCTCATATCACCACATGTTATTATATCATTATTATGTTGTATGATTTTTTTTTCATACCCCTTTTGAAATACAAATTTTTTTTTTCTTTTTAAAAATGTTATAATGTCTTCTATATATTTATGACTATAAGAATATTTTATTTGATTTTGATTTCTTTTTATTGGAAAAAATTTATTTAGAAATTCGTTCTTTAATATTTGTAAATATAATTTTATATAATAATCTATGTAATTATTTAGAAACATATACATATGACAATAAAATGATATTTTATCAACATTTAAATAAATAATAAAATTATAAGTATATGAAAGTATACAATTAATTTTATTCGATTTAAAAAGAATTTTTTTTTCTTTTTTCTTCTTCTTGTTGTCTTTGATATTTTTCATATTATTATATCTTATGTTCAAATCCTTTTTAGCTACTTCATATTTATTTTGACAACTTAATAACATATTATTATATTCATCATGTATATTATAACAATTTAATTTTTTGTGATAACACTTTTTATATATTTCATATTTTATAATTTTCATGTCATTATAAAATGTATTTAAAAAAAATTTGGTAATATAAAAAATATTTTTTATATCCTTGTTGTTAGTATCTTCGTTTGATTTCTTCTTATATATATATTCTTTTTTTTTTTTCTTAGATAATATAATAAATGAATTATTCGAATTAGCTATATATTTTTTTGAACAGGCATTATTATTATGTAATCTGATATAGGTGTATTTCTTTTTTATTACATTTAAATTGTTATTATGATGATTATTTATTATTATATTATTATTTTTTTTTTTCCTTACATATAACATATTTATTTTACTATTTAGAATAAAATGGTTTATTTTAATTTTGAAGTGTTCATAGTAATGATCACCACACCAGATTTGTTTATATTTTTTATAACATGGAATAGACAAGATATTATTATTATTATTATT
>NW_017385205.1:0-1247 GCF_001602025.1 Plasmodium gaboni | reverse complement strand
AGATTTTTTTGTTTTATATCTTTTTTAATGAATGTCAACATACTATCCATATGGTAGTAATTATTATTATTATTATTCATTTTGTGACCATTAATTTTAATTTTATTTATTTGTTCATTTCTTGTTCTCTTTAATTTATTTTTATTTATAAAAAAAAAATATATATATATATAAGAAAAACTACATTTTATATTTGTTTTATTAAAAAAATTAAAAATATCAATAATAGAAAACGTAAAGGTACTTGTTTCTTTTTCTTTACTTCTATCATATCTCATAAAATCATTACTCTGATAAAATATATTTAATGACCCATATAAATAATTTATTTCTTGTTGTATAAAATTTTCATCTCTAAAAAAATATTTTATTTTTTCTTGTTTTTTCAAATTAGGATTATGATAATAAATATTATAATTTTGAATATTTTTTTGATATTCTTTGTCTTTTAATTTGTTTCTTTCACTTTTTTTATCTTCTCCAGAATAATCAGATGATATAATATGATCATATTGAAATAACATATGATGACTATTACAAAGTTCTTTTTTTTCTATTTCATTTTTAAATAAATATTTTAAAATATTTAATATATACATATTTATTTCTAATATTAAAGATATAACATTTAATTTTATTTCATACTCTTTTTTTATTTTATAAACAGAAAAGAAAAAAGAAAATGGACATATAACAAGATATACACTTCTATTATGTTTTAATAACATATATATATTTGTCGCATTGAAAAAGATATTAATATTCTTTCTTTTATAATTTTTATCTTTTATATATTTCTTATAAGATGTAAGACAATTATATATATTATAATTATTTTTAATATGTATTAACTTATTATTATCTCTATTATTATGATTATCAAAATTTTGGTAAGAAAAATATATATCATCAAAAATGATGTGTAAAGAAGTTATATGATACTTCTTAAGTTCAATATGTATACGTTTTATTAATATATTTACAAGTATTTTGTTACTTATATGTGTTTTTTTATTTATGTGTATTTTGTTACTTATATGTGTTTTTTTATTTATGTGTATTTTTTTATTTATGTGTATTTTTTTATTTACATGTATATTTTTCATTGCATTATCATTATATCTATCATCCTTCTCTTTATTAATACATTCATTAAAATAATTTCTTTTATGTTCATAATAATAATCATCATCATATATATTATTAACATTTGATGATAAATTTGCTTCTTTTTTTTTTTTTTTTTT
>NW_017385204.1:0-3021 GCF_001602025.1 Plasmodium gaboni | reverse complement strand
TTTTTTTTCTATTTCATTTTTAAATAAATATTTTAAAATATTTAATATATACATATTTATTTCTAATATTAAAGATATAACATTTAATTTTATTTCATACTCTTTTTTTATTTTATAAACAGAAAAGAAAAAAGAAAATGGACATATAACAAGATATACACTTCTATTATGTTTTAATAACATATATATATTTGTCGCATTGAAAAAGATATTAATATTCTTTCTTTTATAATTTTTATCTTTTATATATTTCTTATAAGATGTAAGACAATTATATATATTATAATTATTTTTAATATGTATTAACTTATTATTATCTCTATTATTATGATTATCAAAATTTTGGTAAGAAAAATATATATCATCAAAAATGATGTGTAAAGAAGTTATATGATACTTCTTAAGTTCAATATGTATACGTTTTATTAATATATTTACAAGTATTTTGTTACTTATATGTGTTTTTTTATTTATGTGTATTTTGTTACTTATATGTGTTTTTTTATTTATGTGTATTTTTTTATTTATGTGTATTTTTTTATTTACATGTATATTTTTCATTGCATTATCATTATATCTATCATCCTTCTCTTTATTAATACATTCATTAAAATAATTTCTTTTATGTTCATAATAATAATCATCATCATATATATTATTAACATTTGATGATAAATTTGCTTCTTTTTTTTTTTTTTTTTTGTCCAATTGAAATATATTATTAAATATATAATATAATTTTCTTTCAAATAATCTATCAACAACATAATATAGATTATTTATATTACATATTTGTAAATTTATATTTTCAATATATACATTAATATTATTATGAGAATTATTTTTTTTATTTAATTTTTTGACATAATAAAAACACAAACTATATTTATTTTTATTATTATTAATATCATTACATGTTGTTCTTCTTGTTATTGTTGTATTTTTTGTTTGAAGACTTTTTATGTTTTTTTGATTATCTTTCATATTATGCATATATGATAATAATATATCCTTACTTATATTTTCATTGTATTCTATTTTTTTATATTTTCTTTGTCTTCTTAAAAAATAAAAAAAAGGATCCTCCTTCTTATCAACACATAAAGATAATTCTGAATGTGTTTCTTTTATAGATACTTCCTCAATAAGAAATATAAAACTTTTTAAATTATAAAAAAAAGTGTTACCATTACACTTATTATTGCTACCACTACACTTAATATTGCTACCACTACACTTATTATTGCTACCATTACACTTAATATTGTTATGATAATTTCTATATTTTTTATTATATCTTCCATTTATATTTTTTCTTTTTATATATTTATATGTCTGACCCTTTATTGAACACACAGTTGTGATGTTTTTATAAAAAAATATAACACATTCTCCTTCTCCATACAAATAATTTATTTTTATTTCGTTTATGTTTAAATTACATTCTATAAATCTATTTTTATCAACAAGAAATATATGCTTTCTCCTTTTTTTTGAATATAATAAAGGTATACCATTCTTTTCATCGACATTATTTTTTTTATATGTTAAATTATTATTTTTAATTTTTTTTTTTTCTTTTTCTTCTTCTTCTGCTTCTTTCTTTTTATGCTCCTTAATTTTCTTGTTTATATTAAAAAAATATAAATATTTATTTATAAACATATATAACTTAAAAAAGTGTTCATTTGACATATTGACATAAATCTTTGGAATATGAAAATCAAAAAAATAGCTTTCTTCCTTTTTATTTTTATATGCACAATAATTATCATATATATTGTTATTATTATTATGATATATATTATTATTATTATTATCATATATATTATTATTATTTATCTCGTTATGTGATAACCTTTTCTCTTCTTTCATGTGATTCATATGAGCTGCTCCTCTATCTTTATATATAATTATAATAATACTTGTTTTTTCTAATATACAATTATTATCATTGTGAAAAAAATTCATATTATAAAAAAATAAAAATTTATATTTTGTTTTATCTAAATGTATATCCGTTGAACTTATCTGCTCATGTCTATAATCATGATAAATACTTATATCATCAAACCTTATATTTAATAATTCGATTTTTTTTTGTTTTTCTTTTTTTTTTTTTCTATTGTTTAATAAATACATCACATTGATAGAATCCAACTTTTGGTTTCTTTGTTCTTTAATTAAATATTTTATATAATTTATATTATCTACATGTATTTTTTTAATACAAAATGACATAAATAATTTCTCTTCATTATTTATTATATTATCTTCAAAAATTATATTTATATTTTTTATATCTAAACAAAGAAAACGTTTCATAAGAAATGAAATAAATATATTCTTTATCTTTGATGACATGTTATCTTCTACAAATAATTCTAAAATAAAATTTACAAAAAAAAAAAAATTATCAACAATCTTATTCTTTATTAAATTAAGAAAAAATATAATAGATAGGAAAAACATTAAAATTATATTTTTATTTATCATATCTGTGTTATTCACAAGTGTGTTTATATTATCATATGATTCGATATGGTCACATGAATTTGTTCTATTATCATCTTGATATATTACATCTCCAGTTTGTATATGATCAGATGTATTTGTTCTACTATCATCTTGATATATTACATCTCCAGTTTGTATATGATCAGAAGGGTTGCTATTATTATTACAAAATAATTGATGCTCCTCCTCATTATGTTCATTCCTTTTAATATTATTATCATCATCATCAAATTGTTTTATTTTTTCGTGTGTATTTATTTTTTCTTCGGATTCATAATTCTCTACATATTTAAAATTTAAAAAAATATTTTCTACATTTATTGTAACACCGTTGTAAAAAAAGAAGGGGCCATTATTCCATATAATTTCAATTTTTTCTATATAACCAATATTAAGAATAATTTTTTCTTTTTTTTTCTTTTTTTTTTGATTTCTTTTTAAACCCAATGTTTTTAAATATAATAGATATTCTGTAAATCTATTTACTTTTTTTTTCTTCTTCTT
>NW_017385203.1:0-899 GCF_001602025.1 Plasmodium gaboni | reverse complement strand
ATTTCCTTAATAAACTTTTGTGTATGTGATATATATTTTTTATATGAAAAGGAAGTCATTCCTATCATATATATATAAATACATGTGTATATGTATTTATTTATTTAATAATATTTTTTTCATTTTTTTTATGGATAATTTACACCCTCCATTCTCCAAATGTATGTATACATATATATATATATATATATGTATGTTTGTTTGTTTGTGTGTATTACCATTTTGTAAGATATATAAAATGGTTACAATTAATTAAATTTTTATTTACCATCAGCCAAATAACAAGGTTTTTTTAAATGGGTAATTACATGATTATATGCTTCATCAATACAATCCGTTATAAATATACCATTTAAATCATCCGGAGATATAAGACCATATTCAGCTAATTTTTTAAAATTCAAAATGCCTGACCAGAAATCTTTTCCTATTAATACAATAGGTACATTTCTTTTAAATTTCTTACATTGTTTTAAAGTTAATATTTCCATTAATTCATCTAACGTACCAAATCCTCCTGGCAATACAATAAATGCTAACGATAAATAAATTAACCAAAATTTTCTGGTAAAAAAATAATGAAATTTAAAAGATAAATTTCGATCAACATATTGATTAGCTCCCTTTTCAAAAGGTAATGAAATCATAAATCCCAATGATCTTCCATTAGCTTCTTTACTTCCTTTATTAGCTGCTTCCATAAATCCTGGTCCACCACCAGTACAAATAGCAACAGTAAAATTATTTGGATTTTGTTCTCCTTTTTTATTAGGTAAAAAATTATGTACCTTTGGTAACTGAGATGATATATTATGAACAGTTTTTTGTCCTTCTTCTGTATTAAAATAATTTGTTAATCTTTTAGAAAGTTCATATATCTTTTTATAATATTCACCTGT
>NW_017385202.1:0-1288 GCF_001602025.1 Plasmodium gaboni | reverse complement strand
ATAAAAAAAAAAAAAAAAAAAAAAATTTATATAAAAAATATAAATATTTATAAAATAATAATAATAAAACTGCCACAATAAAAATAACAGTTGAACACATATTTATAGACATATAATATGTGTGTTTGAGCCAATTCTGTATCATTAAAATAAATATAATAAAATATAACATATATATATATATATATATTTTTATTTTTATTATTTCCCTTTAACCATTCTAACATTTTTTAGATATTATAAAATTCATAATCTCTTAATTGCTTTCTAACATGTGTTCTGTATCCCTGTTCAAAATCATTTGCTGTAATAATATATCTATTTTTTCTTATAGCTTGCATACCTGCTTCTTGTGCTATGGCAGCAATATCAGCTGCACTGATTTTATCAGTTCTTACTACAAAACTTTCTATATTTACATCACTACTAACATTCATTTTACTAATAATGGTTTGGAAGATTAATCTTTTTTGTTTTCTATCTGGTAAAGGAAATTCAATTTTTCTATCTAATCTTCCTGGTCTTAATAAAGCAGGATCTAAAGTATCTGCTCTGTTAGTAGCCATAATAACTTTAACATTAGTAGATTTATCGAAACCATCCATTTGATTTAATAATTCCAATAAAATTCTTTGAACTTCTCTATCTGCACCTGTTTGTGCATCAAATCTTTTAGTTGCAATTGCATCTACTTCATCTATAAAAATAATCGATGGAGAATTTTCTCTAGCCAATCTGAATACATCACGTACCATTCTTGGTCCTTCTCCTAAATATTTTTGAACAAATTCAGATCCAACAACACCAATAAAAGTAACCTGAGTTTCATTAGCCACTGCTTTAACTAACATGGTTTTACCGGTACCTGGTGGACCATAAATTAAAATACCCATCGGTGGTTCAATTCCAATTTTTTCATATAATTCTGGACAAGTTAAAGGTAATTCCACGGCTTCTTTCATTTCTTGTTTTTGCATATCTAATCCACCTAAATCTGTATATTTCACATTTGGTCTCTCAGTAATTTGTAATAATTGTATACTACTATCTGATTCAGATGGTAAAATATTTACTATTGAATGACTATGTCTGTGTAAAGCTACACTGACTGATGGTTTCAAATCCTCCTTGTTTAAAGTTGACAGTATTCTTACATAATAATTTGAACCTGCCGTACTACTTACTATTCCATAATTGTTATCAATAATATCTAAAAATTGACCTATAATTAGGGGAACACTTTGTATTCTTTTTATTTCATTTTTTGACCTTATTAATTCCCTTTTCA
>NW_017385201.1:0-1075 GCF_001602025.1 Plasmodium gaboni | reverse complement strand
TAAAAGAAGATTTAGTGAGACGAAACAAAATATTCAAATAAAATATATTAAAGAAAATAAAAAGAAATATGTATTTTATACAGCAGTTACGTCATTATCCTTATCAATAGCTTTGACTTATGCATATGAGAAATTCGTACTTTATAAGTGGAATCGTAAATATGATTATTATTATAATCCAAATATAAAATTTTTTCAAAAGAAAGAAAAAAAAGAAGGTAAAAAAGATAAAAAGAATACAACGAAACATATTATATTAGTTAGACATGGACAATATGAAAGAAGATATAAAGATGATGAGACTTCTAAACGTTTAACTAAAGAAGGATGTAAACAAGCTGATATAACTGGTAAAAAATTAAAAGATATTTTAAATAATAAAAAAGTTAGTGTTATTTATCATTCAGATATGATAAGAGCTAAAGAAACTGCTAATATTATAAGTAAATATTTTCCTGATGCTAATTTAATAAATGATCCAAATTTAAATGAAGGAACCCCTTATTTACCTGATCCTCTTCCAAGACATTCAAAATTTGATGCTCAAAAAATTAAAGAAGATAATAAAAGAATAAATAAAGCTTATGAAACTTATTTTTATAAACCTAGTGGTGATGAAGATGAATATCAATTAGTAATATGTCATGGAAATGTAATTAGATATTTCTTGTGTAGGGCTCTACAAATTCCTTTATTTGCATGGTTACGATTTTCAAGTTATAATTGTGGTATTACATGGTTAGTTTTAGATGATGAGGGTTCTGTAGTTTTAAGAGAATTTGGTTCCGTCTCTCACCTTCCCTTTGAAAGTGTAACATATTTTTAATAGTATCCTTTGACTTATAAAAAAAAAAAAAAAAATAGATACATGGAATATATATATATATATATAATATATGTGTATGTTATTTTTTATTTTTTTCATTTTATATTTTTTTTAAAACACTTGATAATTTATTTTAATTATATATCTCTTATATTTTTTTTTTAAATATTATTAAAAATACATAATAAATTATTTAAACGGAATTATAAAAAAAAAATTAATATTGTTTATACATATTATATATATATA
>NW_017385200.1:0-1206 GCF_001602025.1 Plasmodium gaboni | reverse complement strand
TATTGTATATTAAATTATATAATATGTTATATCATTATTTATATTATATATTTTGTTATATTACATTTTTAATGTTGTGGACTTATATACAATCTTATGTATATATGTAGTGTTATATATATATATTAATATATTTATTATAATGATTATAGTAGTTAATATTATTTATATTAAACATATAAACTACTAAAATAATAAAATAAAATAAAATAAAATAATATTTTATTATTTGTATTATTGTTCTTATTATTGTTATTACTTTTGTTATTAATACTACTATTAAGATTTAATTTTTCCGTTTTTATGATATTTAAAAAAAAAAATAAATAAATAAATAAATATATAATTTATATATTAACAAAACAGACTGTTTTTAAAAAAATGTATTAAAAACAAAATTAGGATATTATAGGAAAATTATGTAAAGATATAAAATTAATAACATAAAAATATTAAATATATATATATATATATATATATATAATATAAATTTTTAATTACCATAAAAATATTATATTTTATTTTATAAGATTGAAAAGTGCTTACATATCTCATAACATATATCATTTTCGATTTGTTCAGTATTTGATTTTTTCAAAAGGATATATTCAAATTGCTTTTTAAAAATATACACATAATCATATCTTTGTGTTAATAAATTAGCTATTAATAAATCTGTATATTTAATTCGTTCATTTGATTTATCAATAAGTATTTTTTCTTCATCTTCTAATTTGAATATACAATATTTTAGAAGAGGGAAATGTGAATTTATGATTTTATAAAATTTAGGAGTTAAACACAATTGAATACAAAGAGGTGAATAATTACTATCAATTTTATTTTCATGCATTTCATCATATGGAATATAAAAATCGCTAGCTGCAGCACACATTATAACCAAATGTGTAGGAAATAAAAATTGTTCTGATATATGTTGATTTGTTTTTTTATTTTTCCCTTTTTCTTCATTAATATATTTATTTATATTAAATGAAAAATTATTTAAATGATAATCATTACGTGTAAGATTGTTATTATGTAAAATATATGTATCTGTATTTGATAAATGATTATCTGTGTTGTTTATTTTATTATCTTCACAATGATTAATATTGTGGATATTGTTCATATTATTTTGGTTCATTTGTTCATTTATTTTATTGCTGTTCATATTATTTTGGTTCATTTGTTCATTTATTTTAT
>NW_017385199.1:0-11023 GCF_001602025.1 Plasmodium gaboni | reverse complement strand
AATAATAATATCATATTGTTATAAGTTAAATAATATATATTCCTTACATATATATATTTAAAAAGAAAAAAAAAAGGAACTTGAATACAAGTACGGAAAAAATATTTTTGTATGTATATTTGAAAAATATTTATGTTTTATATATCAATAAAAAACATAAATATTTTTCAAATATACATACAAAAATATTTTTTCCGTACTTGTATTCAAGTTCCTTTTTTTATTAATATTTATATGCATATGTTGTAAATTAATATATTATAACTGCCATATCCAAGAAGCCAAATTCATTATAATTTAATATCATCATGCTGTATATATTTCCATTTGTTATTTATTAAACCAATGAATGAGTTAATCATTATTTAATAAAAAAATTCAAAATTGTCTAATTTAAATTATGTTCAAAAAATTATATGATACTTAAAAAAAAAAAAACTCAATCATATGTGTATGTAAATATAAAGATAAATATTATTCAATTTTTTTTTACTACGTATTTAAATATACATCAATACATATTTTTTTATTTAATATCAAATGAATGATAATATTCTTTCATAACATTTTTTACATTATTTCATTAAACACATGAATGATTTGTAATTTTATGATAAAAAAATTTTTACACGTATTTCTAATATATTACACATGTACATACGACGAAATATATATATATTATATCATTTATTATATTTTATGAATACTAGAATAATGAATGAATAATATTATATATTCATTGTGAATAATTGATAATTTAAAGAAAAATTTATATTATTATATTCAATCATAGTTACAAAGTCGGAAAAAAAAAAAAAAAATAATAAAATAAAATAATAAAAAAAATTATAAAATAATGTGTATAGGACAACAATAGAAATTTTCTTTCTATTCAATAAACTAAAAACTATAATAATTCATACATATTGTAATATGTTAATACAATAAAAACCAATGTTATATATAAAAATATTTAATTCTGATCGAAAACTATATTTGTGTTTCTATAACAACTAGAAAAAAAAATAATCAAATAAAATATATTATATAATAATTATTTATTATGCTTTCTATTATATTCATCTTTGTAAGGCCACAACCATGTAACAAGTAACCAAGAGATAACACAAAAAAGTATTATCAATAATACAGTTCCACCTGAAACCATAGCCAAATATATCGCAACATCATTTAGTTTTAAAATGCATAAAATCGCCCAAACTATACAACTAATTACAGATGTGAATCCCAATCCAGTTATAACGTTTTTTAGAACATTCCAAAATGTTTTTCCTTTGAATATCATTTTGTACAATACGTCCTTTTTTGTTACTTTTTTTTTATTTCTTTTTAAAGAGGCATTTTTTTTATGATATTTATCATACTCTTTATTTAATTTATCATTTAAGATATTATAACCTATCATATTTTTTTCATCCAGCATTTTATTGTCCACTGTTTTGTCGTTTAATTTACAAACTACTCTATCTTCATTATTTACTCTTTTACTACTTTGTACATTTAAAGTAGATAACCTATTATGTAATGGTTCATCTGTAATATGTTGTGATAAAATTCTTGTATATTTATCTAAATATATATTATTATAATTCCCATTATCATAAGCTCCTTTTTTATAATATGACTGTAAATGTTAAAATATATATATATATATATATATGAATCAATGTATTAAATCTTATATATTATAATACATATATTATATGTACAATTATATAAATATATAATTATTTTATTATATTAATGATGTGTACATGTTACCTTAAACTTTAATGATACAATTAATATTATAAAATTATATAAATATATCCTAAAATAACTTTTATTCATATTATATTTAATTTTATCGATTTTTTATAGTTTTATATATTATTCATAATATTTTTCCAATTTAACAATATTTATATTAAAATGCATATATTCTTATTTTTAAATTAAATAATTATTGATATGTTTTTAATATTATTATTTATTACATTTCTATTTTAAAATTTGTAAAATGATAAAATGAAAACATACATATATCCACAACAAATTATATATAATATTTTTGAATTACATCATTACTTATTCATTGTCATGATTTAAAGATATATTATATAAAATAATATAAACATTTTAAAAAATATATATTATTATTTAAGAATAGTAATATAAACATATGTGGTTGTATATAATATATAATCTGTTATAATAAATAAAAAATATATAATATATTATATATTGAAATATTTGCTATCTTTTGTGTAAATTAAATAGATTACATGAGCAATGTTATTTTCCCTACATTATTAATATAAACATTATTCTAATGTTAATTTTAAAATATTATAATTTCCCATAGTAATTAAATATAATTTATTAGGATTATTTATTTATTTTCTTATATATGTATACACCTATTTCTATTTTTTCTATTAAATTAAATATATATAATATTATATATTTATTATTAAATTTTTATTTAGTAAAAATATTTTTAATTCAAATAACAAATGATTATTTTATAACATATAAGGAAATCATACTTTTTTAATTTATTATTAAAAGAAATTATATATATATATTGTTGCACATAAAGAAATTACTATATTGTGTTACATTATATATAGGATAAATATATTATATTTAAAATTAAATGATCAAAGTAATATTATATCTAAAATATATAAAATATATTTTTGTTAACAAACTCCATATAAATTAAATTATATATATAAAAATTCAAATAGTGCTCAAATTTATATTTCAATAATACTTCATTAAAAATAAAATTATTAATGATATATAACAGTACAAAGTTAATATATATAAATATAAATATAAATATATATCACGTTATCAATGAACATGTTTTTTTTTTTTTTATTACGGTATTTCTTCATCTTATCAAATTTATATTTCAATAATACTTCATTAAAAATAAAATTATTAATGATATATAACAGTACAAAGTTAATATATATAAATATAAATATATATCACGTTATCAATGAACATGTTTTTTTTTTTTTATTACGGTATTTCTTCATCTTAAAATTTTTATAAATATATACATATTAATATATATATTATTTGAATTTTCCTTTTTTTCTCTTACATATAACATAAATAAAAATTCATATAAACAAAAGGATATTATAAAAAAAATGTAAAATAATAATTATAGATATAATTCAATATAAATTATAAAAAAATATTTAATATAATATATTAATATTTACATAATAAAATATTTTATATATTATATAAGAATCATAAATTTTTTAAAATTTATATTATTTTCATTAACATATATTAATAAATAATTTTATACTATATTTATTTTAATAATATAATTATAATTTAGAAATCATTTTAATAATTTAAGAAAAAAAATCCTTATATAAGAATATAATATTTTTTATATATTTAATAAATTAGCAACAGTTAAACTACACATTGGATATATAAATATTATTTTTATATAATAATATTTTAATGTAATAATGTAGTTTAAAAAATGCGCATCTTTCATTCATTATTAAACTTCCTTTTGCCATGTATTTTTCTCACACATTTATACATATTTAATAAGGTAATATTAATATATATATATATATATATATAATCAGTATTGTAATTTACATTGTTATATAGTTATTAATACATTATAATATATACTTTCACGTTTTTTATATATATCATATTTTTTATTTTTTATAAACTATAGTTCTGCTTATATTCGTCGAATCCTCATGCAAATATAATATTAAACGGACATAATGATATATTAAATAGAACCTTATCAGATTCATTTAATTTACCAGACAAAACAAAATTACGAACTTCAAATAATAATAAAACATTGCATAAAAATAAAACAGATGTAAAAACTGTAAAGACCAAAATATATAATAACAAATATTCAAATGATAAAAATAAAATAAATGAAGTAGAAATAATAGAATATGATGAACCCAAAAAAAAAGAAACATTAGAAGATCTATTGGAAGAGTATGATGAAGAAATGAAAGAAATAAACCAAACGAACGAAAAGCCTTTTTATAAAAGAGCCTTATTCTTATTAGATGTTTTCGATAACATATTTATAGACAAATTAATAGATATGAATATACAAAAAAAGGATTCATCATTTTTAGATCATGCAGTTGTTAACTCAACAGTTATTGGTACTAATTCTTCATTAATTGGATTACCTATGTTAGTTTATCTTATTAGAAGTTTTGAATTTCTGAATAGATATGAATAACAAGGAATTATTTAAAATGGATAAAAGAATCATTTAATAATGCAAGATATGTTACTAATATGTATATATCAATTATATTTTGTGATTGCAGAAATT
This sequence comes from Plasmodium gaboni, assembly GCF_001602025.1. Taxonomy (NCBI): domain Eukaryota; phylum Apicomplexa; class Aconoidasida; order Haemosporida; family Plasmodiidae; genus Plasmodium; species Plasmodium gaboni. The sequence goes on along the minus strand of NW_017385199.1, from coordinate 6,654 downwards.
ATGTGTATTAAAATATATTATTTTAATAGACAATATATGTATTTTTTTTTTTTTTTTTCTACTATATTTTAAACCTTTTGTATTAATATAATATAAAATATCTTTAGCTATATTTCTTAAAATATTCCATATTTTTATAATAAATAATAGTATTGATAATATATTTTTTTTTTTTTAAGTAATATATTAATGGACAAGAACTATTATATAACTTGCTTTTTTTAATTTACTTTTTTTCTCATTTAAATTGTAGAACTATATAATTTACATATATAATACAATATAATTATTAACAATATACTGTATTATATTATATATCTAGTTATATAATTCTTATAAAATATGTTTATATAATATATATTTCAAATTGTAATTTAATTGATAGCATAGACTTAAAATACAGCCACAATAAAATATATATATAAATTGTTTTTTTTTTTTTTTTTTTTATAAATATAAACGTAACTATTATTTATAATGTATTATATTATTACTCCTATATCAACAGAATAAGACATCCTTTATTATGTCATAAAATTTAATAATAAATAATGTGTTTTACATATAAGAATATTATTTTATATATAATATAATAAAAAATTCACTTTAATAGTTAAATATAAATAAAAATATTTTTTAATATAACATTTTGTTTCTTAAATTTATAATAATACTGATAATAAATAAATTCAATATAAAATATAAATCTATATTTATATTTATATAATATTATAATGTCATCAATTAAATATGTGAATATTCATAGGAAAATATAATATATTTATTAATAATCCTAAGATAAATAATTATAATTTATGCAATAATAAAATATATATATTAAATATGTGTTAACATTTATTTAATAAACTAAATTATTTAATAATTGAAAAATAATTATATATTACATATTTTTACTTAGAATAAAAATGTTAATAAATAAATATATAAAATTAGTTAATGTGTAAAATTATACTTATGAGAATTATTATTCATATATTCTTTAAATATATATATATATATATATATATGTATATATATATAATCTATTATATTAATGTATATATTATAATTAATAAATGTGTAATATAGTTCATTAATAATCTCTTGTAATAGTAGTACTATAATATATATTAAAAATATTATATATATATATATATATATTTCTCTTCATATATGTATTATTAATATAAATAATCTAATAATATATAACTTCATATTAATAATAGGAAAATCTATTTAAAGATTTATTCATTATAATATTTTTATAGTATTTTTTTTTTTTTATATTATCATTATATTACTACTGTAATAAAAAAAAAAAAAAAAAAAATTTATACATATTTTACTATAATGTATAATATTACTATTCATAACATAATTTGATACTCCTAAAAATAAAATAATTTAATAATAACTAGTTATAATATCAAATATTGTTCTTAATTATTAATGAAAAATATATATATATGATACACAGATTTAATGATTCTAAGTTATACTTGAAACTATAGTATGTTAGTTAAAATAATATATATTTTTTAGCTCACCATATTTAAATACGTATTATATGAACATTATATTTTATAATAACACATAGCTCTTTTATAAAATAAAATAAAAAAATAATAAAATAAAAAAAATAGTAATTCTTGATATATTAAAATAATAATAATAACCTTTTGTGTATTATAACTATATTCATTTAATATTTTAAATATTACATGTTTTATATTCCTACTTGAATGTTTAAAAAAATATATACGTATAAAATAATAATAATATATTTATATATTAAAAATACACCTTTATATTATATCTAATATACTATGATATTATATTTCTTAATTAATATATACATATAGATAGATAGGATAATAAAAAAAAAAAAAAAAAAAAAAAAAAAAAATTTATATCTAAAGAATACTTTTATTTATAGTTAATTCAATATATTATACTTCAAGATAAAACACTGATTAATTTTTTTCATATGTGAAACAATTTATCATAAAGAATTTAATTTTTTCTTTCTCTTAATTTTTTTCTTATCCTTTTATATATATATATATATATATATATATATATTGATGCTTATTGTGTGTAAATGAGGGTCATATTAAATTATCATGCAATATGTATAATACTGACAAAATGCACATTTTTAAGAAAAATAAATATTAAAAATTAATTATTATATAAATATTATTTATTTATTTTACACCATGAATATATTTGTAATAATATATTTATTTAATAATAATAAAAATCATATAAATAAATTATCATGAACTTTATTTATTTTAATATATTATTTTTCTCACTCTTATTAGATACATTTATATCATCACATACGGTAAAATAATAAAAATAACATTTATATGTATATATATATATATATATATATATATATATATTTATAAATAAACATATAATTCATAATATATATATATATATAATTTTATTAATTTTTTAGAATATTCCTAGAACAAACCATAATAATTCGAAAAATGCAACAGTTAATAAAACACCCGTAAATACAATTCCAGATGTTATTACATTAGATTATATAAGAGAACAATTAAAACAAATTCAACTAATAAAAGATGAAATAATCAAAGACAAATTAAAGAAAATTAAATTACTAAAAAAGAAATATAAAAATAAAAATAAAAAAGATCATAATGATATTAAAGAAGAAATTGAAAAATTAGAAAAAGAAATATTGGATACTAAAATATTATGCGAAGATTATATAAAAAATGAATTAAAAGAAATCTCATTATTAAAAGATGAAATTGTCAAGGATAAAATAGAAAGCTTCCACTGGAAGAGAGATAAATTAATAGATTATGAATTAAACAAACTTTTCCTAGAAGAAAAAAGAAAAAGATTATTAGAATCATATGAACAATATGTAAAAGAACAACTAGAAAAGAAAAAAATGAAAGAGAAAATATTAAAAGAAAAACAAATTAAGAAAAAACTAAAAATTGAAAAATTAAAAAATGAAAGTATTATTTATAATATATATTTAAATATAAAATATTACTTAATTGAATTTAGAAATGATGATATAGATATAGAATTATCATTCCCAAAATATTTTCAAGATTTATTTAAAAAGAAAAAAGGTAAAAGAAAAACATTTTTTGAACTTTGGAGTTCATTTTATGAAATAATGGAAGAGAAAGTTCATAAATATCAATTAGGAGGATATACAATGGGAATAGGAATAATTTCAGGAATTGCAAAATCAATACATGCTATGGTAGCAACACCTATGGCGTGTATCAAGTTTAAGGCTCTTTGTGCAAAACTTGCTGCAGGAACAATTGAATGTTGTAAAGCCGCTTGTGCCGGAGCAACTACATGTACCTCCTGTGTTACTACGATTTCTAAAGTATGTGCTAATGCCACATTTAAAACTCTTTGCTGTACTACGGCAGCGGAAAAATGTTGTGAAGTAGCTGGTGCTGTTGCCAACTGTTGCAAACTTAATAAACTTCAAGTTGCTTGCGCTACTGCTACTGCCTCTCCTGATCCTGCAACTAAAGTCGTAGCAATAATAATAATTGTTATTCTTGTTATAATACTTATAGTATATTTATATTTTTTAATTAAAAAATCTGGAATATTAGAAAACGAAAAAGTTCAAAAAGTACTATCAAAATTAAAAAGTTATTATAAATCATAAGATGTTTTATATATTACTTCAAAAATATAAATATATATATATATATATTTTCATATAACAAAATATATAAGGTATAATAAAATGAATTACTATTTTTTATTTGTTATTATTTTCCATATATATAATAATATTTTTTAATATTTTAATTTTATATTATTATTTTATTTTATTTTTTTTTTTTTTGGTGTTATAAATATTTTATTTCCTATGTGTATAAATAAATATGTATACACATTTATATTTATTATTTTAAAAAAAAAATATATATATAAGTTAATTTATTTCTGTTCACATATATATATATATATATATATATATATATATTAATTTATTTACACAGTTATTTGTGTCTATATTCTTAAAATAAAAATTAAGTAATTATACAAAGATAAATTAAATTTATATATATATATATATATATATATATATATATATTTTAAATAATCATATGAAGTTGAAAATATTTTTTCATTTCATCATAATAAATAAATAAATAACCAATTGAATAAATTTCTTCATTTATATTTAGGGCACATTTTTATAATTCTCTTTTTAATTCTTATTACATTTATAATTTCAATTTTATTAAAATTATATATTTTTTTAAGATATTATTTTATTATAATATAAATATATACATATAAAATAGAAAACTTCACAGAAAAATATATTTTTTTAAATAACATATTATTATGTCCTAATATTATAGAATAATTTTATTTTTATTTTCATTTCCAAAAAAAAAAAATAAAAATTGATAAGGTGAATTAATTATATATAGATAATATTAATTATTCTTATAGTTATAACAAAAAATTAGTTAATTTAAAATGTGCTTTAAATTATATATAAAATTGGATATATATATATAAATAATATATAAAAGAAAAAAAAAAAAAAAAAAATATATATATATATATATATAATATTTATGATTTTAAAAAAAAAGAATATATGTATGATAATAAAATATTATAATTAATATAAATATAAACGGAAATATATTTTACATATGTAATATATAAACAAATATTAAAAATTATTTATTTTATATATATAAATATATTTATATTTTTATATATATATATTTTTTTTTCTTTTAATTATATGTGATAACCTTTTAATCTTGAATCATAACTTTACATTCGTCTTGAATTTTATCTGATAATTTTCTCCACAATAATCTATTAGCTGTAATAAGCATTTTATATTCGAATACATTAAATCCTTCACTTAATGCTAACCATATTAGAAATACTTTTTCAAAGTGTTTATCAAAATTATTATAATATAATTTAATTAATTTTTCACAATATTTCCATGCTTGATCTGATTCTTTACGTGTACGATGAAGTGATTTATTTTCTTCTCCACAATAATAAAATATCTTTTTTTTTACATCTTCAAATTTATCTTTTTCATTTTCATTAATCAAAGAATATAATTTACGTATATATTGAGTATCTGTGAATCCATCTTCTAAATCCATTAATTTATAATTTAATTCAACATCTCTTTCGTTACTATATTTTCCAGGTGCTAAACCAGGTAGATGTAATTCATATTTATCCCATGTATATTTTTTTGATAAATCATTAAAAACGATCTTATTCTTATTAAACATATTAGGATCTTTAGATTTTAGTTTTCTAAATAATGTTGACAATTCTTTAGAAAACTTTTCTGATCTATCTTGTGCATGTTTTTTAGCTTCGTGTTCATCATACTTATCCATATTATTCAATATATAATTAGCAACATCCTTAAGTTCACAACCATATCCTCCAAGATTACTACCACAAAGCATATTATATATATTAACACTTGTGTTTCCTTTTTTATTATTATCATGATCAATTGAATCTATTTCTTTTTTTTCCTCAGTACTATCCACATTACTACCTTCCTCAGAATCTTCCAACCATGATGAGGAAGTTGATGAGGAAGCAGATGAGGAAGCAGATGAGGAAGCAGACGAGGAAGCAGACGAGGAAGATGATGAGGAAGATGTTGATCGTAATGATGTTGATGTGGATGGCGATCTTAATGATCTTGATGATGATCTTGATGATGATCTTGATGATGATCTTGATGATGATCTTGATCGTGATGATAAGTAGGATGAGGAACCAGAAGATTTTTTATAATCTTCTGCTTTTCCTTCTGACAAATTTCTATTCAACAAAATATCTCCTCCCTTATAAAAATTGGAATTCTACACAAAAAAAAAAATACATATATAAATATATTATATATATATATATATATATATATAATTCACATTATATTAATTTATAAAAAATTTAAGAACAACTTACATCTATAGTAAAATTTAAAATTACATAAAGAAATCCAAAGAAACATAAGTGAAAGAGAGTAATTATTTTGATACTTCCTAGCTTGTTTATTATCTTCATTTTTTCCTTTTCTCTTTTTTAATAAAAAAAAAAAAAAAAAAAAAAAAAAAAAAAAAGCAATTTATTAATTATCACACCCAAAAATACAATATATTATTATATATATTAAAAAAAAAAAAAACAAAAAAAACTATATAATTTTTGAATTATATAATTATTCTATATATACTTATTTAATTATAACATATAATACGATACACGTGTAAAATTTTACATATTTATATTTATATATAATAAAATATTATTATTCCATATTATTAAATAATAATAATTAATAAGCATATTTTGTATGCATCATACATATTTTGGCAGAACCAAAAATATTTTAAAAACTGTATAAAAATAAAATTTATTAAAAAAAAAAAAAATTATTTTTTTTGGTTTCTTTGGTATAATAAAATAAAATAAAACTAATTATAAAAAAAAATTAAAATAATAAAAAAAAAAATAAATAAAAAAAAAAAAAAAAAAAAATATAAATAAATAAAAAATAAAATCAAATAAAAAATAAAATCAAATAAAATAAAAGCATATCAAATCAAATAA